>NC_079451.1:20534925-20719925 GCF_903798145.1 Danio aesculapii | reverse complement strand
TATAATAATAATAATAATGGCGCAGATGACAGCGATCATGACATGAGGTAAATGTTGATCCGCCAGCTGAGATCAATCGAGTGTTTTCGGAGAAGGTGCCCGAATCTCGATGCGTTGCATTCACCGCGTGTTCAGCGCAAATGTCCGCTAAATATAAAGTCTAATACTGTACACATCATCGCCAAAGAAACTCGTCTTTACTAAGTTTACACTGAAACTACAGCTCATAACAAAGAGCGGTATTGCGCCGGTGGTCATCATGAGAATCCTGCTCTGTCTGCTCATAAATTGGTGCGGCTGACTCCCCTGCTTTATTCCACCAACACAGAGAAATGAAGATCAGCTCATAACGAGACTGAGCATTTACAATGAACCAAACCAAAACTTTTAAAGAGCCATAGAAGTGAGACTTTCTTTTGTCCGTTCTTCCTTGAGATGTATATTATTTTGCTATTGAAAGTAATACCGTGATATTATGCCGTCACCGTTCAAAAGATGAAAAATACCGTGATATTAATTTTAGGTCATATCGCCCACCCCTAATATATATATATATATATATCTAATATATATATATATATATATATATATGTGTATGTATATGTATATATGTATATATATATATATATATATATATATATATATATATATATATATATATATATATATATATATATATGTGTATGTGTGTGTGTATGTATGTATATATGTATGTGTATGCATATATGTGTGTGTATGTATATATGTATATATATATAGAGAGAGAGAAGCCTGTCTAAGCAAAAACCTAGCAGGCGTCTGTAGCTCTGAACACGCTCCACCTCTTTGCTTTTGATTGGTATCCCCCGGTTAGTGCGATGACGCACGAACAAAATGGCGAAGGTTGGCCATGCCTACTTGTAGCTTATTTTGCATTCTTCAGAAACCTATGGGTGACATCACGGACACTACGTCAAAATCTTTTACAGTCTACGGGTTTAGCAAGGCTTTGGTTTAAGTTTCTGGAAGTGGTGTGTCTTCAGTTGCTCTTTGACCCTATTTACACCTGGTATTGTGTAAACAAGAATGTGTCTCCTTCAACTACTTGTGATCCAATCAACCAAAATGCATCTTAATGCCAGGTGTGTGAACGCAGCACAAAAAAGTGATTGTTTCAGCATTTCAAGTGGTGTTGCCACCCATTCCAGCAAAAAGATTTTTGTCAAATGCTTCCAGCAGAGATTTCCAAAAGCCTCATGTCTGGAACTTTTCCAAGAGCAACATTATTATGACCTGTTTGTGAGAAACAGGTGATGCACCCAAGCAGTAAAACAGGCTGCATTCGTCACTACTCACCTGCTGCTTCCTCATAGTAAAGAGGCAGGCGTCTCTGTGTACCCTCCCACCTCTCTGGAGGAGGCAACGGCTCTGACATGTGGGAGCATCTCAAGAATGCACAGCGGTTTTGACTTGTAGCAGTTAGCAGCCCACAAGGCTTTAAGAGTGACTGTGGGAGCCCTGTGTTTTTGCATCAGCGCTCTAGAGCACCGCAGAGCTGCGCAAGGTCACGGCTTCACAGAGCTATCTTTAGCTTGATAAACGGGCTTCAGTAGATTAGACGTAATGAAAATAAAGAGATACACACTGCATTATCTGTCAGGGAAGGGGGAAGTGTGAGTTGAATTCTGCTGCATTATCTGAATTTCTGGCCTACTTTTTCTGGTGGTGAGATCAGCTCGTATGTCCACTCATCCATCTGAAGTGGCCCAGTTTACTGGCTTGAGTGCATGATTTTAAATATTTGAGCAAAGATTGTAGGAAAAGAGCTGTTCTGTGATGTGGGAAGCCTGTATATATTGGAGTGCTTTTCCCCTGTCGGTAATATTTGGGCTTCTGTGGAAGATTAGCACCTCTGTGATGACAGCATTTCCACAGATTTGACAAAACATGTACAGTTTTGGCAGGCAGTTACAGGTGATAGACGTGCACATCCGTATAGGTGCTTCAGAAGGTATCAAGTACTCAAATAGATACAGAACTATACGTGTTTGTGCTTAGAACAACAAAGCAGCACAAATAGAGCTAGTCAGTGGAGACTTTTGCGCTTGAGGATTGTTTAATAGTTCCTAGTAGTGATGGGAAGTTTGAATCATTTTACTGACTTGGACATTTGAGTCTCGTTCGGTAAGATGAACGAATCCTTTGTCGAGTCATTTCATTTAATTTACCAAAATATTATTAAATTGTTATGAGTTGCTTCCAAACTCCTCTACAACTAGCCCAAATGTTGATCACACTACAAACAAGTCATAACTAGAATGCTATAAAAAATGTGTATGATTAGGTCAGCTCACTTCTGACAGGTTTTAAAATCGTTAAAGTCGTTCGTTTACATCACACAGACAGTCTCATATAAGATTAACCAATGCACACAGTCTGAGCCGAAAGGAACCACAATTAGTTCACCTTTCGAGTCTTCGGCTTTTTGAGTCATTTGTTTATCACGTGACAGCATGTAAAGAGAGATGACTCAAACCTGAGGACTTCATCAAATCTATTTCCGGCTCTGATTACAAATGATTGGCTTCTGTCTTTTCACGTGAACTCAAACCTTATAGAAGACTTGTAAAAGGAAGTAATCTTCTACTCCACCTGCACAAATGTGCGAATGAACAAATCAATCCTTGAGAGGATTCATCATTCTGGAGTTACTCAAAATGAGTGAATCATTCAAGAACGATTCATCACTAGGTCCTAGAATGGTGTAAGAGAATTTACCTGCAACCTACACTAACCTACTTCTTACTATTATTCAGTTGCAAGATGGTTGTGGAAGATAAGCACAAATAAATATGAATATTATTCACTAACGTTCCTTACTACCTACCTAGGGCACTAATAAGGAAGGGGAAAGTTAGGATGATTCTCAGGGCCCATGGACTTTTGAAGGCGCCCAGAGATACTATCTCTAATGTATATACTATATAGTAATACCTGTGCGATTGGTTTTACCAGTTGTTATCTGAAAATAACACACCTTGAAATATTGTGATCACAATCAAGTATTCCAGAGAGCAGTGTAATAATAGTGTGCACACTTTAATAGTATTTTTTTATTATTTTACTATGCTTCATGAAAGTAGTTGAATTTGAACAATTGAACATAGGTCCTTGATGGTGCTTGAATTAAAAATTATTTTTGTGTATGGTGTTATTTTAACAATTGTACTGTGCTGCTGTCAAAAACATATTGAAAGAACAGAAATTCTTGATTTAAAAATCTTAAATTTAAATCTTTCAGAAACCGCATTTGGTTATCAGTATTGAATTCAACACATTTCATAAAAAGTTTTTTTGAGCATGACTGTTTAAGTCTAAATTTGGTCAAATTACTCTGACATTTTTAATGTATGTATTAAGCATTAGTAAAATGTTAAGTATAGTATGGACTGTCATGGTGCTACATACAGTGCTAAGCATTGAGTACACCTGATTTTGAAAATAAATATTTTTATCCATTCCTCAGTGAATATAGGCAATGTATTTTGGTGCATTAAAACAAAACAAAGTTAGTAAACAGATATATTTATTAAAATGATATTTTAGTCAGCAAACATGTTTAGAAATGGAAAGATAATACAATTCAGTTCAAGCTAAATATAAAAAAAATACAACCTTGTTTTAGTTTCTCTTGATTTTTCCTCTTGTTTATCAAGAGAAGCAAAAATTTAGTTGAAAGTTTGTATTTAATATTTTTCTATAACATACTGTATAACATTGGGTGTACTAGGTTTTGGACCGTTATCGTAATTTATTTTGTTAGATGAGCTCCAGATTTGGCTTCATTACTGACTAATCTAATGTATATGCACAAATATAATATTGTAAAGCTTCCTATTAAAAATATGAAATTAAAAGATAGATTTGTGAGGGGTGTACTTGTATATGCTGTATGCTGGTGTATGAATTACAAAGGTGATGATTTGAAATTAATGGTTCTTTAATAAGTCGTTACAAGTACTTGAATCTGGATCTGGAAACCCTTTATTTAAGTCAGCACTATAAGGACTACCGGTGTTCATGTTGATTGGCCCAAATATGCCTCATGAAGCACAAATACAGTATTTTAGAAGACATACATGTACAGAAAACTAATATCTGCAACGTTGTGTTTGTTTTTAATCCTCAAACAGTTGTCATGGGTGATTTCGTCCCTTAGCTTTTCTTTTTGCTCTTTCAGACACACAACTTCTGCATCAACATTCCATTTCCTTTATCACGGAGCCCACAACACACACACAGGCACATCAACAAAACAAAAATCTTCAATCATGGTGTCTATCTCTATCTTCCATCCTGTTGACTTTTTTGTCCAGCATATGTTATTACTATATTTTGAATCAATCATTTAGATCTGTATACCAGGGTCTTTTTTTCTACCACTGCTTTTTATTTTATTAACGATTTTTAATGACTTAATGAATGAAAAGGTTTTACATCTGAGTGGAACTACCACTGAAAACATTTCTGTTGAAAAAGTGCACTTGGTCTACCCTGGTTTGTGATTTATTTACCACATACTGTACATTCTGCTGGGTTTCTTCATTTGTATTCACTTCATATTTAATAAGAAACTGGAACTGAATCTTGTGTCATTCATTTGTGCATCCTTTTAAGAGAATGATGAAAGTGTTTTTTAGAACACTGACTGCTTTGTTCCTCTGAGGTTTTGTCACATAACCTTTGCGGGATTGATTTTAATGAAGTGTCGCTCTTAATTTGCAGGTCTCACCACAGAGGGCCTTTATCGAGTGTGTGGAAACAAGACGGATCAAGACAATATTCAGAAACAATTCGACCAGGGTACGTACTGATTTATAACCGGGCTCTGTGGGAAATTAAGCTTTATTTGCAAGCTTTTGATAGCATGCTGCTAGGACAAGTTAAAAAGTAATTCACAAATCAGATAGAAGGAGGCCCTGATAAACTCTAGTCTGAAGGGTTAATTTGTGCATTTGATTTCTCCACCTCACGCACTGGGTGGAAATCTTATCTTCCACATTCATTAGGGTTCTATTAGGACTATCTGCTCAGCAGTGTTCAACAAAAACACTTGAGAGAAACAGACTTCTTCTTTAGAGCATGTTGTGATGTGGTTTAATGTGCAATAAAATTATTTAGTACAGTCTATGAAATATTAAGTATACTAGCTACTTTATTAGCTAGTGCCAGCTTATTTTTACTTATTTTTAAGTTAACAAGCCATTTTTACCTACATAATGGCTCACTGGATATTTCCCGCCTTTATATGGACCGTTTTCTGTTAATGTCAGAGAAGGTTGTGCGTGAAATTCCAGTGTATCAGGACTTTCTGTGATATTTCAAGCAGCCTGTCTCTCACAAACAAGTGTAGCATGTTTCATTAGTTCCATAAATCAATTTTTTTCTCTCATTGTGATGCTTGGTTTAACTTCTGGAGATCTTTACCACATCTACATGCCTAAAACTGCGGTCATACTAGAGTTTGAGCGTGCGAAATTCTGACGTACGGCTCTATGAAAAAGGGCACTATGAAAAAAGGCACTATGAAACAAGATAATTAGACATTAAATAAAGTCAATGATTGGTCCATATTTAAAATTTTTGTACAAAAAGGTCATGTTTTGATCTTCAATTGGTCTCACGCAAACACAAGCTTGAGCTTTCCAACACAGCGAACTGCAAAACTTGCTGCATGAGCTTGCATTTCTGGTCTGTCGCATTTGCATGTGTATGAATGGAAGTCTATGGGGCGAAAAGTGCAGCGTGAGCACGGCTTAAATGATTGAGTTGTTGCCATGCGATCGGTTGAGTTAGGTATATGATTGAATGGGTGATTAAACAGTTTAAATGTACCTAATAAAGTGGCCAGTGAGCATGTAACATTTTCTTATAATTTCCAGCTCCTTATCCTCTAACTATCAAGACTTAAGGGGTCAGCGCTTCAGCTTTCAACAGCATGAATGACGAGAAACAGGCCCTGAAATACACGATTATGATCTTTCACACTGTAAATGGACCATTCCTGTAAAAACAAACTTAACATTTGTGGCTTCTGACTGGCTTGCTGCCTACAGGCCTCCATCAAGCTGTGATTCGCACTAGTTATTAGCTTATGCAGGACATTTTTAGCTTAAATCTCCCTGTGACACATGAAAGCCATCAGTTACATTCTTGATTTAAAGCTCAGAATTAAATTGTCACTACGCTGATGATATATCGAGGCAGTTACAAGCTTGCAGTGGGCAGTATGAGCAAAATCAGTCATTTTATTTCATGGAAACATTTCATATCACAGTGTAGTTATTACTGCTGTGAATTCAATGAAACATGCTTTATATATTAAATAGCCATGACTCTCTTGGAAAATGCAGAGAATTTGATCTTTTGCTTAATCTAATCTAATTTAAGGTTTTCTTTTTATTTGGAATATGATGGACAGGCACCGAATGACATGATTATTCATAAAAAATGAAATCTGGCATCTGTGCAAAAGCAGCTTATAGGACATTATGTAACATTTGAGTAAAAAACATCTCCAAAACTATAAAAATAAGAAAAAAAATAGCAATGCTCATCAAAAGCCCCAAAACCTTTTCAGCATTTTGATCTTTTTGCAATATATTTTTTTTTTTCATAACTTCAATTTCTCCAGCACACCACTGGCTATTTAAGTATAAAGGTTTATGGTGAAATCTAGTCTTGTTTTCGTCCATCTTTTAAATCAAACACTAGTCATCTCTAACTGCTGAGCTGTGGAAAAATCTTCAGCTGAGTGACCAGATTATTCACTCAGTGAGCCATCGTTAGCCCAAAAGAGCCACTGTAGGCATCAGCCTGCCCGCTGGCCAGGAGCCATTAGTCTCCCTCTCCTTTTCTCCTCTCCATCCCTGCATTACTGTGAATCGGGTGCTTTTTCTTTTCTCTTGTGTTCGTTCTGTGCCTTTGTGGAGAGATCTAGTCTGACAGCTGTCATTTCACCTTAAAACCCGGCTCTCATAGCCTCTCTTTATTTTCCTTTTTTCCATAGTTTCCTTCCATTCTGCCTGTTAAATCTGTTTTAGTGGCTTTACCAACACTGACAAAGGCAAGTTGGATGCTCACACAAGCTCTCACTCTTTTCCTTCCTCCCTCAGACCACAGTATTGACCTGATAGTGATGGATGTGGCTGTGAATGCCGTGGCTGGGGCTCTGAAGGCCTTCTTTGCCGATCTCCCGGACCCACTCATACCGTACTCTCTTCACCCAGAGCTCGTGGAAGCAGCCAGTGAGTAAATCTACTCATTCACATTCTCCTGCACTTCCACTGTCGGCTAAGGTCTGCGACAACAGATTTTTTGCTATTCTGGTTGTTGACTGTAGTGACTCAGAAATGACACACTTGACCTTTTGAATTGTATTATTTTCTGAAATGTAAAGGCATGTTTGTACACAGACTGATTTAAGCTACTGACATGATTTTTGTTTACACCCAAATTATTTTTGCAGAATGTTGAAATTAGGTGACATTTTCAGACGACACTTACTGTATGTTCACACCGAAGGCAGCGAGAGTGTCAAAATTTGCTACATTGATCTCGTATTTAAAGCGGTCGTCGTTGCAATATATCAGCAAATCTGTTAGATTCCCACATAAAAACATTATCTAGCGTGAAAATGTTGCACACTTTTTGTCAAACTCATTTAACTGTGGAAGATCAAGTTGTTGTTTGTGCAGTGGCTTTGCTCCACTTATCCAATAAGTGTCCATATGTCTGAAATATTCTAAAGCAGCAATACTGTTTTTAACTGTCGCTATAGTTAACATGAGATTCCTGCTTTTTTGAGAAAAAAACATGAATGCACATCAACTCGCCAGTTACTTTTCCCTGTAAGAAAACATTGTAAGTAGTTGGAAATCCGGCGACCATAATAATCAAATCCTTGAGAACAACTGTGGTCGGAACCAAAGTTCACAGGACTGTGATCTCTTGACTCCTCTGAAGCGGTGGACTTCAACATTCCGATTTCTTGCCGCTAAACCATGTCATTGCTCATTATCATAAAGTTGACTTGATTTCAACTCTCCTCGACGGCCCCACATCGACGAAGATGTGGTGTGCCGTGCCGCGCCGCGCCCCTTATCTAACAGTGTAATCGCACAGTTAGGGTGCTATTGGTCATCTTTTTGTTAGCTAGCCTTTGTAAAACCATTGTATTTGGCAGGATGAGCCATTTTCAAGGGCAGGTTCTAGTAAACCTCCAGCATGCGTGCTCAGAGCAGCATTTACTATACTGAGCCATAGTTGCCTAATAAGCTTAAAGCTACACAAATTCGAGAATAGAAAAATAGAAAATAGAAATCGATTTAATCGGAACGATTGAGAAATTGAGATGAGCGTTCTGTGAAGGCCCTCTGGCCGACTGAGGACATTCATGCACAATGCTGCAGCATGGCATATGAGACATGTCTCTGTTTTTCTGGCTTTTTGGTCCAGTCGGCAACACTGCTAGTGCATTTTCATTTCTTCTTTGCTGAAGAAGACTTGATTTCTGGTTTGCATTTAAGCAAAGCTAAAATGTATAACTATACATTTCATTTTAAAAAAAGGTAACGGATCGGTTCATGGGTTTATGTAGTCAAAGATACCCATGCCAGGTTTAAAATAACTTATACTTATAAGTTAAACAAAGGTAGAATGTACAACATTGATTCATTTTTTTTTTGGGATTCATTTATAGTGTATTACTTTCTTTAAAATAGTAAAATCATATTTGGTGTAAACTTTTGTATATTAAAAAAACTCTATTTCAGTTAGGCTATACATACAGAACTGGACATGGATTCAAACCTGAGCACTCACTATTTTGTCCCCATTTAAAATAGTTGCAGTAGTCTTGTACTAGTAGTCTAAAATTAGGGCTGCATGCTATTGAAAAAATGTTACATTGCAATATTTTTTTTCACTGCGATTTTATATTGCGATTATCAATACAATTTCACCAGATGACTTAAGTAGCTTTATTTGCAATGTAATTGCTTCAGATTGATTGGGATGATTTTGTAGGTGAGGGAATTATAAATATCTTTTTAATGTAATTTATTATAGATATATAATAAACAAACTACGTAAATAAATACAATGGAGCAAATATTAAAGTAAAATAAACCGTGTTTTATGGCTTTTTTGGAGAGAGTCTAACAATATTCAGGTACAGAAATTGAATGATCAAATGTAAAATAACACTGCATAGTCTTCGTCATAAGTCATCATAAGTAATTCAATAAAAAAAGGCTTTATGCACTACTAAAATGCTTTAAACCCTCTTAAAATGCTCACATAGTCACAGGCCTTAAACACAGATAAACTTTCACTCTATTATGGTTCAGTTCTGCAGTGTCCTGTGGTTTCTGGTCATCTATTATCCTAACTCAACATTGCATGTCTTGCGATGTGGCTATTGTGACTGCACACATTGCGATATCGATGCTCAAACGATATATTGCGCAGCCCTATCTAAAATAGTCTTGGAATCGTGTGGAGAGCCCCTTCCCCCTCATGATTGTGAAGCGCTTTGGGTGTATGCCCATACATGATAAATGCACTATATAAATATACATTATATTACATTACATTATATTACATTACACACGCACACACTTAATAATAATCCATTTTTTTGGCCATCAGGCTAGTTCAGTTAGTTTACGTCAGAAATTGACATCACATGCCCTGTACGCATTCTATTGCATAACCTAAAACAAACTAAGTGTACTTCAGGCTCAAGTTGTAGCCTCAGCCTCTTATTATTCCTTCACATGCAGCAGGTGTGTGGTAGCGTGTCGAGGTAAAATAAGGCAGCTTTAGTGATACAGCATTCATCCATAACATGAAGCGCAGACTACAGGAAAGACAGGAAGCGTGTCTTCAACAACTATAAGATCGAGTCCAGACCTGCTCGTGTTACTTCACCGCTTTAACAGCCTACAACTCAAGTTTTTCTTTTTTCTATCCTAGCCGGTTTCTGCTTTCAACTACGTTCAATATTAATCCCATCACCACACATTCTAATCCCAGCCCAAGGTAGCTGAGAAGTCATTTAAATGCATCTGCATTTCCGTTTGATGCTTCCGAGTGTGAATCTAATCCATGGTCCCTTGTGATGTCCTCCTCATTACTTCTCATCCACACAGTTGTAGATAAATGACATTTAAGTGCCGGGATTCTGTTCTCTATGTACGTGCTGATATTCAGCTTTATCTTTTACCTTCCCTCAAGTCCTCGACTTGGCAGTTGTAGCTCATAGCATCTTATACATCGTACAGCTCTTTATTTTATTAGACGAATGCAAATTTTTTTATTTGTCTTTCTGTTGAAAGTGTTCGTTTTGTGCCAACTAGTTTTATATGTTCAGTCCTTGTTGAGTAGTTTTTTTTTTCCAGTGTAGTATTTTCCTTTAATTTGTCATGTTTTAAATGGAGGAATCACAGTTATTTTAAAACAGATGTTAGAATTGACAAACGATAGCAATGAAAAAATTAACACGTCTTCTATTCGAATATGCTTTATAAAGTACTGTAACGGAATAATATGCTGCGGTTCTAAACGGGCGGTTCACGCAATGTTTTTGCAAGAAAAAAGGCAGTCGAATAATATTTTATGCATGTGATGCTGTGAAAGATGTAAGAAAAATGGATATTACATAGAAAAAACATTGAGAAATCAGAGCAGTGTTGTGCAAAGTTTTTAAAGAACTACTTTAAATAAAATGCTGAGTTATTATTGTTATTGATTATTCATGTGCACTGCACAAATGTTCACATTTTGAATATCTTTTCAAAAGAAAGACACCCGAAATATTAAAGCAAATATTGAACACACAATTATTTTAAGCTCTTAATTCTCTTCAAACTCTTCTGTGGAGTATTTATGGTTTTCCACATTTTTGAAGATATGATAATTGTAGATAATGTCAGGAAAAGTCTACAAGCCGTGATTTGAAGTTAGAATGCCCACAGCACTGTAGTGTCTGCACACTAACCACTAGGTTATCTGCGCCAACTAAATACAGATGATCTTAAATCCATCAACCATTTAATAAGCACTGACTTAATTTTTTTGCACATTAATTATTTTGCCCTTTTGTGTTTTGAAAGGATTTTGAAAACCTAAAAGGATTTCCATTTTTATATTGCTTAAAATTATATTTAACACAGTTTATTAATTCATTCTTTTTTTTTCGGCATAGTCCCTTTATTAATCATGGGTCGCCACAGCAGAATCAACATTCAACTTATCCAGCATATGTTTTACACAGTGGATGCCATCCCATCCATACACTCTCATTCACACACTCTACAGACAATTTAGCCCACCCAATTCACCTGTATCACGTGTTTTTGGACTCGTGGGGGAAACCGAAGAACCCGGAGGAAACCCACGCCAACACGGGGAGAACATGCAAATTTCACGCAGAATTGCCAACTGACCCAGTCGGGGCTTGAACCAGCAACCTTCTTGCTGTGAGGCGATTGTGCTACCGACTGCGCCACTGTGTTGCCCAACACTGTTTTAATAAATTGTTATTATTTATAAAGATTAACTTTAATTCTGAATAAGGTTATGTAATTGTAAATAAAAGTATGAGAATTGATTATGTACAAATATCTGATAACTGGTGTGAAACTGATGCATAGTCTGTCCCTAGCAAAGATATTATGTCACTCTTTCACATATAACAAATTACACTGAAATCTGGTCTGTTTTTTATTTAGTTTTTATTACAAAAGAAAAGAATACAGGAAGAACTTGTATCATCAGGAAAATATGCATAAATGGAGATTTCTCAGTTCTCTGTCTGATGAATTTATTAAATGTGTCTGTCAACAGAAATTGTAGACCATTACGAGAGACTGCAGGTGCTGAAGGAAATCGTCAGAAAATTTCCTCCTGTGAATTATGAAGTTTTCAAATATGTCATCACTCACCTCAACAGGTAAAGCTTTGGTTTCCTGCTCTCTAGTAAAACATTTAAATTTAATTTTACCTGTTACAGGGTTTATACGGTCATGAAAAACCTGGAAAAGTCATGGAATTTTGACATGCCATTTTCCAGGCCTGGAAAAGTTTTGAAAAAACAGAAAAACCCACAAAGTTTCGGAGAAGTCATGGAAAACAAATATCTGTATTCTTGAATATAGTTAGTCGTCTTAACTTCTATTCTGTCCTTGGCCAATCACATACTCTCACATTACTAGTGCGGTGTAAGAATTATCTAAATCAGTTTTACATAGATATAAATGTAAATTGAAACTAAATAGATTGTTGCGTGTTTTACGAGATGCTGTAATAAATTTGAACATGCATTTGAAAATCCTGGAATTTTAGTAGTAAATGTGTATGAATTAAATAATTAATTCCAGTTAGCTTTATTTATATGAATATGTTATGAAAATCAAAGTGTAATTGTTGTATTTTTTATATATATATATAATTACTGATTCTGCAGAAAAAGGATCTAAATGTATACTGGCGAAACACCTCAATTGTAAATGAATGTTTGTTTATGTTCTTCCTCCACCAGGGTTAGTCAGCATAGCAAGACCACATTGATGACCGCCGACAATCTCTCCATCTGTTTCTGGCCGACGCTCATGAGGCCTGATTTCGAGAACAAGGACACGCTGTCCACCACCAAACTCAACCAGTCGGTCATCGAGAGCTTCATCCAGCAGTGCCAGTATTTCTTCTATGGCGGAGACATGACCGAACCGTCCAGCGCTGAGGGCACACCTCCACCCCACGGCCACGGCCTGGAGTCCCTGCTGGCCCTGCAGCTCCCGCCACCCCTCCAACCACAGCAGATCCAGCACCCGCTGCCCCCCGAACCCCTCATATAGACCTCCTCGTCACATTTGGCTGATTGCAAAATGCTTGTTCAAGTGTGTGTGAGTGTATGTGTGTGCGCAAGCCTCGAAAAATAAGAAGTGAAACTTTTTTTTGTACAAAGAAAAATATGAAACATTTTCCCCCACCACCATTTTATTTTGTGACCCGGCCTGACTGAATGAGTGAATAAAAACTGTAAAATCAAATCGTAATGAAAATGTCAATGTAAATTTGACAGTAAATGTGATAAACATCAAAAACATAAGATATATTTATAATTTTTTTGTTTTGTTTCAAAAGACAATGAAGTCAATCAATACACACACATGCACAGCTTGCCATGATGGCAAAATGTGCCCCCTCCCCCTTTTTTTTGGCTTGTGTTTGTCCCCGTTTTAATTTCCAATGGACGAATGGTCTACTTTTTTGGATATTTTTATCTTAAAGACAGCAGCCGTCGTTAGGGTGGTGGTATCCCAAGGAGTTTGGGATTGGACTAATATGAGTTTATAAAATCAGGGGCGCCTGCATAGGATGCACTTTGTCCTACAGATGTTGAACCGGGAGCCCCTCGTACTCTGGAAACCACAGAAAGGGAAACAGGCCCACTGCAACCGTTTGGCACATCTCAGAGATCCAGGCTTCAGAAGATGCCCGGTTTTCTCCATCTCGTTTCATGTTCGTTTGTCTCGTTCTGCAGACCACCTTTGAAAGTTTTATGGTTGTCGATTAATTTCTTGGACTGAATTTGCATGTTCTTTGCCACTTGTAATAACTGAAAGAGTAAACGCAGAGGAAAAGCGTAAATGCTTAAATGTTTTTTTTTTTTCATGAACGACTTTTAGATTATAATTTTTTTTTTTAATCTAACTTGTTTGAGGGAACATTAAACTGGGGTAAAATTGTTATATTTGTTTGTTTGTCATGCCATAGTTCGACTTTTAATATCATATTTTGGCTTTAATTGTTTCCCTAAAATAGGAAAATATAAATATCTCTATATATACAATATATATAAATATATATAAACGTCAGCATCATTGAATGGCTGATGAAACAAATCACGGGGTACTGGAGCTCTGTATAATCTTGTAAAACCTATAATCAGATTTCTTTGTGGTATGATGTATTAAAATTTGGGGTTAGATCCATTGACTGTACTTAATTCCCTATATGAATACAACTTCTTTTGATTTCTTTTTTTTTTTTGTTTGTTTGTTTTTTTAATTAGATGGTACTGAATTTTGTTCCACAGTAACAGATGCTGTTTAGAAAGCTTGCAGTCTTCGTGTGGAATACAGCACAACTCGGAGAGGTTTTAGTTGTGATGCCGGAGTTTGTATGTGATGGGAACAAAAAAATGACAAGATTTATCTCAATTGACTCACTAAAACGGAGGAAAGGGCTCAATAGGGTAAGTGTGCAGCTGCTAGGATCCCATTTAGAGTAGTTTAAAAAAAGAGCAACATTATGTTCATATGACTGCCTCATATGATGTACAAACTAAATATTTTAACATCATCTGCTATGTATTATAGTAAATAAATGATTTTGACAAATGATGTTTGCCTGATGTTTTTTTTTAGTCGTGCGTGTCGGCACATTATGTAAAGACGCTAACAGTGGTTAGGTTTGTTTAAAATGTCTCCTTGCAATCAGGGTTGCCAGATTTGCAGGATTCTGCATCGCACTTAATCTTTTTTTTTTTTAAGCTTAAGAGCTCACAACATCTGACCTGCCTCAAATGTTTATCACAGTTATTTATTTATTCATTCTCGGATATGCTGAAATGAATGCCATTTTTACTTTAGGAACCCAAAATGTAGGATTAAATGTGATCATAACAGGCTTAGTTTTTTTTGTCATGTACTAAAATGAGAATTTCTTTGTTAATGTTTTAAAATATTTAGTAAAATATTATTTACTGTCATCATGGCAAAGATAAAAGAAATCAGTTATTAGAAATGAGTTATTAAAACTATTATGTTCAGAATTGTGTTGAAAAAAAAAAATCAGCTCTCCATCAAACAGAAATTGGGGAAAAATAAACAGAGGGGCTAATAATTCAGGGGGGCTAATAATTCTAACTTTAACTGCATGTGTCTCATAGAGCATAGTGCCAAGAAGCACCAGAGAAAATACTATATACTTGCCAAATTACTGGCTAAAATAACTAATGTTTAATTGTTAATAAAGACTTCTATGCTCACCTGCAATTATTCATTACAAATAAAGCAATGAAAATTAAAGCACCACTGATAAAGGATGAAAAGGGGCAAGGCAGTTTTCCAATTGTCAATTTTTCTCTCAATGATTTATCAGTGAGTGACACTTGGCTGTCCACTAACATTATTGAGAAAAAATATTGTAAAATCTTAGCTGTTTTAAATGTTTAAATATTTTCTTTTTGATATAAAAAGTATAGCATTATTGTGAATTAAAACTATCTACAAAACAATTTACAAATATAAATGTAAAACATTAACCATAACATGTTAATTAAGTCCAACACCATGCACAGATTTGACACGGTTTAGAAATGTATCAATATCTCGACTCAATATTCTGTATCAAATCTGTATCAAAACTATTTAAAAATAACTGTTTTCCATTTTAAGATATTCCGTCATTTTTCAAGCCAACCAGTCAAGCATTAGGTAAGGGTTCATTAGTAGAACACATGGCCGATTTAAACAATTACTTTCAGTAAATCAGTTTTTACAAACTTAAAAAAAAAAAAAAAAAAAAAACTAGAACATTTCAGATAGATTAAGCAATTCTGCGTGTAAACCGAGAACTTGGCAACCCTACCTTATATTATCAGCCTGAATGTAAACCAGTGAATGAGGACCGCCATCTTCTGGTCAAGATACGAACTCTCGCAACTGTGCGCTTCATTTGTTTTATTTACATTATTAGGCACAATCCCAAAGTGTTTGTTTCTTGAAGCGAGTTTGCTAACATATCTGGCGTCAGAACACCGACTAAAGCTGTCGTATGAGCGAATATTCGACATTTTACTTGCTCTCTGAGAGTCTCGGTGTGGCTGAAAGATTTTACCATCAAAGGTGAGAATTTGAAACGGCCACACAACATTATACATGAAGGGAATTTTCTTGCTCTCCTACACATTTGATTGTTCAACTCATTTTGTGCTGTACGAAGATAAATCACATAATGTTAGTTATTCCTGGCTGAAGGTGGAGGTCTTGTAAAATATGAAGCTTTCAAAACCCGTTAAAATTCGGCTTTGTGTGCCAGTTAAGTTGACTGCATGATATATGGGCCTAATAATTTAACAGACAAAGAACAAGTCTGAAACTTTAATTCAGGCTTAGCTAATTTATCACCTCAACTTAACAACAAACAAAACGTGTTTTGTAAATAAAAACTGAATTAAAATGATTGTGAAAGATAAAATTATTAATTCAAAGTTTATTTAGGTATAATGTTAAATGTTGAGGAATTTTGTGAGCACAGGGACCAACACTGTTACATATGATTTTACCCAAGGTGACTTACAAATGAGGATACAAGTTAATTATCATTAGATACACATTTTTGTTTTATTAGTAAGATTTTTTTAAAATCTAATATTCCAGAATCCAGACTGTTCTGACTAGACTAGTAATAATTGAAATAGCTGTTACAACTAAGATCAGAATTGTTACTAGTAATAATTACAAAATGTACTACTATCTAGGGCTGCACGATATTGGAAAAATTGGACCGATATTTTGTTTTGCTGTGATATATTTTGCGAAATAAATACAATGTATCTTTTTGGAAAGAATTAATGAATTTAGACTTATTTGGGAATGTTCTGGAAGATTATTGGGAAGATAGAAGTGAAATATGTTATATCAAATTATTCCGGTACAGAATAATCAAATGTACAACCACTGTAACAACACTGACTTGTACAACAAGATTTAGTTATTTATACAATCAAGCACTGTATAGTCTTCATTGAATAAATAATTTCATAAATACATATTTACTAGGCACAAACTGTACAATTTCGTGTCCACACCATTACGGTTAACTTGGTGACTCCAAAAATCTTGTGGCTCCTGTTCAACAATAATCCCAACATATAAACTCAGCATTTCACTTCCTGCCATGTGACTATTGCAGATGTGATGCTAAACTATATATTGTGCTGCCCTGCTACTATCTAATAAGTACTAATTCTAATAGATAAATGCTGGTATGCAATAAAAATATTAATATGGAAGATTATCTAATAGATAAATACTAGCATCAAATGATTAAGTGCTTATATTAATGGTTCATCTCAATAATAAAAAAAGTCTATAATTGTTTAAATGATTCTTTTTCCTAAAATAAACAAAAATAATGATGTTCATTCTGATCAAAACGACTAAGTATTCAAGCTTCAATTGAATGGTGACTTTAACCAAATTTTTTAATGGCTTAAAAAAAAACTTGTACTGTAGTGCAAAGTTCATGTGGACCACTTTTATTTTGTGTTTATGATGTTTTGTTCTTTATTAACCCTTCAGTGTATGGAATAGAGCAGCGTGAACCCTCTTCAAAGTATCTCCTTTTGTGTTCCACAGAACGACAACGTGAAGGTGAGTCAAGGATGATAGAATGGGCATATAATCCACCAAAGAGTGCTTAAAAGTTCAATACATGCTTGTTCAAACAGTGCTACTACTCACAATTAGGTATTTACTTCATATTTGTAAACACGGTGGCAGATTTATGACAGAAGGCGATGGGAACATTAATGCTCGCAGGTGCTTGCTGCAATACCGTGACAGCCTGCCAACCGCAGACAGCGCTTGTAAAACACGAGAGACATCAATTCAATTCTGATGGGAACGATGTTAATCACTCACAGCTGCTCGATCGCATGTTTGACCTACAGCTGACTAAACCGACAATAAAAACGACAATCACATCATTGCAATTTCCCCATTAAATTGGCACAGTGCCACATTTGGATTTATTTCGTTATCAGGTTGGAAAGCAATTGTAAAGAGAGGGCAGAAGGCAATATGGCAGAAAGATTGACACTTAATTAGTTGAGTTCTTCAGAGGAAATAGCTGCAAATTGACTGCTTAATCATCAATAGTAAATATTTGTTGGGAAAAACTCCAGATCAGATTTTGTGTATATATATATACAGTTGAAGTCAGAATTATTAGCCCCCCTGTTTATTTTTTTCCCAATTCTGTTCAACAAATTTCTAAACATAATAGTTTTATTAACTCATTTCTAATATCTGATTTATTTTATCTTTGCCATGATGACAGTACATAATATTTGACTAGATATTTTTCAAGACACTTCTATACAGCTTAAAGTGACATTTAAAGGCTTAACTAGGTTAATTAGGTTAACTAGGCAGGTTAGGGTAATTAGGCAAGTTATTGTATAACGATGGTTTGTTCTGTTGACTGTCGAAAAAAATAAAGCTTAAAGGGGCTAATATTTTGACCTTAAAATGGTTCATAAAATTAAAAACTGCTTTTATTCTAGCCGAGATAAAACAAATAAGACTTTCTCTATAAGAAAAAATATTATCAGACATACTGTGAAAATTTCCTTGCTCTGTTAAACATAATTTGGGAAATATTTGAAAAAAAATAATAAAAAAATCAAAGGGGGGCTAATAATTCTGACTTTTACTGTATATTTATCATTTAAAGTGAAATTTATGCTCATCCAAGACTTTTCTACATGTTAGTATAGTAAAAAGACAAAAATCACAATTTAAAGTTCTAAAAGACTGGCCGCCAGCTGTCCAAACATGCCCATGTCAGATTTTAATGTAGCATTTCTCCACATCAGTCTCATTGCTCAGTATATCGCTTACAGATCTGTGATGGAAACCAAGGGTGGCTGTGTTTTTTTGGCCTTACACATGTAGACGGATGCCAAAGTCAGAAACATTGAAAGCAGACGGCCAATGCAACATGATACAGCTGATAAAACATATCTGTCAGTGTACTCTCATTCACACTCATGCAAACGTTTGTTATTTGATTTGGCCTTAACAGAACTGGGGAAATATACTTAATAAAAAGTCAGACATTATTGGCCTTTGCCCAAATAAATGCACCAGATCCTGAGGTAAAACTTGGGGTAGGATTTTGGGGTTCTTTGGGTGAGAAAACTCAATATTTTAACAATCTTACTTAAACTGTTGTCTGTACACAATAACTTGCATGGGTGAATCACATAAGAACACGTGGCGGTTATATTTCATTACACATATGTATTCACATACTCACGTACATACAGTCTTCAGCATATATAAGTACACCTCTCATAAATCTATCTTTTAAATTAATATTTTTAATAGGAAGCCCTACAATATTATATTTGTGCATAAACATTATATTAGTCATGTAATGAAACCAAATCTGGAGCTTGTCTATCAAAATAACGTACAACAACGCTCCAAAAACTAGTACACTCAAATTTATATGTTATAGAAAAATATAAAATACAAATTAAAAAAAAAGAGGAAAAATCAATTCTCAAATCAAAACTCAATTATGCTGAGCACAGTACTTGAACCACTATGATAAAAAACTGGTATGTTACTCTGGATTTACTAGCTTTGTGTTTGGGTAAGTCAATTTGTCTGATAACAATTATTCCAAATTTCAAATAACAATGGTGTAATTTGGAACTTTTTCCCCCAAATTGACAAATGGTCTCAATAATAAAACGTTTTCTTTTGTTGTGAATAAAAATCTGGGTTATTCCAGTTAATATTGCTTTCCTAACTGTTTTAACTGTTGAGTTATATCATTGGTATTGTGTTGAATATATAATGAATATTATATTAAAATGAAAATTATTAAAAATTTATATATTGAAAATAAAAAGAAACTGAGAATTTCCAAGTGGTCTCTTAATATTTATCAATAGTCAGAAAGTTTTTCTTAAGTTAACTAAACTGATGCAGTTAATTTATAGTGAAGGCTTTTGCCATATATATATATATATATATATATATATATATATATATATATATATATATATATATATATATATATATATATATATATATATATATATATATATATATATATACATATACATATACATAGTTGAAGTCTGAATTATTAGCCCCGTGTTTATTTTTCCACCAATTTCTGTTTAAAGAAGAGAAGATTTTTTTCAACACATTTCTAAACATAATAGTTTTAATAACTCATTTCTAATAACTGATTTATTTTATCTTTGCCATGATGACAGTAAATAATATTTTAATAGATATTTTCAAGACACTTCTATACAGCTTAAAGTGACATTTAAAGGCTTAACTAGGTTCATTAGGTTAGGCAAGTTAGGGTAATTAGGCAAGTTATTGTACAACGATGGTTTGTTCTGTAGACTATCGAAAAAAAAAATTGCTTAAAGGGGCTAATAATCTTGACCTTAAAATGGATTTTAAAAAATTTAAAAACTGCTTTAATTCTAGCCTAAATAAAACAAATAGGACTTTCTCCAGAAGAAAAAATATTATCAGACATACTGTGAAAATTTCCTTGCTCTATTAAACATCATTTGGGAAATATTTAAAAAAGAAAAGAAAAAAAAAAATCAAAGGGGGGCTAATAATTCTGACTTCAACTGTATACATATATCGATCAAAAGTTTGGGATCAGTATGATTTTTAAATGTTTTAAAATAAGCTTCTCCTGGCACCATGGCTGCATTTATTTAATCAAAAATACAGTACAAATTGTAAAATTGTGAAATTGCACTATACAATAACTGTTCAAAAGTAGTTTATAATTTAATTTAATCATTTAATCCAGTGATTTTAAAGATGAATTTTCAGCTTCAGAGTCACATGATCCTTCAGAAATAATTCTAATATTAATTGTTATTATTGTTGTTATTATTATTATCATTAATGGTAATAGTGACTGGAGTAATAATGTAATCTGAAACTACATACAATAAGAAAGCAGTTATTTAAAATTCAAATGAAATATTTAACAATTTAAAAAAATAAAATTAATAAATGCCGCCTCAATGAACAGAATAAATAAAAAAAAAATAAAATAAAATAAAAAACATGAAAAAAAAAAAAAAAAAAAAACATGAAAAAAAAAAAAAAACTGATCCCGAACTTTTGACCGGTAGTGTATGTAGAAACATTATTATATTTAACAAATTTAAAATACAATAGTTATTGGGAAAACGACCCAGACGTGTTTTTCTGAGATTCACACACACACAAACTTTAGAGGGAAAAATCTATTTTGTCGTTCAGGTTTTCTCAGAGCACTTTCATGCCTTTAAATTAGATGTAGCAAAATATCCACTGACACACGACAAAACTGTGCTTCTACCTTCAAAGATCTGCTGCAAATGGCTGAAATCTTTATTTCACATTATCATGGTGCGCTAAATTGACCCACCGCTGCATTGCTTTGAGTAAAGAGACTCCTGTCACGTCTCCTCAACTAATGAACTGAGAGGCAAGTGGACAAGACGATAAAAGAAAGCAACAGTCCCGGTACTGTAAAAGAATCCTGAGATCGATGATGCTGCATCGTGACCCTTGACGTTTACAGTTTATGATTCAAACCACAAAATCTGTAAATTCAGTTAAAGCTCAATGGTGAAGTCTGAAGTGCAGCAGAAAATATTAGAATCATCGGTTCAATCAAAAAAACCAAAATAAAACAAACAAACGTGGTTGATTTAAGCCAATGAAAGTAGTGATCTACAGTACGTCATAAAAAATACAAGCACCCCTTATTAAAGTAACCTATATAATCATTGACCAAAAAATGACCCAATTGTTTTATGAATAGGCCATTATATTACTCAAATCAAGTCAAACTGATAAAACCAAAAATAAAATACATTTTCTAGAACAAGAACTGTTCAAGTGTCAGCCATGTGCAGTCCTAAGCACTTATTATAATTGCAAAAAAAAGGTTTTTTGTCTATTCAGATATATGAAGCCAGACAATGGAGTAAGCTCACACAGAGATGTGTCTGAAGGCCGCAAAATAAAAAGACATCATTCCCTTTGCTTTTCTATTCAAATGCAGATCAAAAAAAGGCAAAACAGTGCAAGAGGTAAATGGTGCGAGAACCAAATGACTCCAGTGAGTAGCAGATGCCGAAAAAAGCAGGATGCACCTCTCCACCCTAACGAAACCAGGGAGGAGAGCATGAAACGAAGAAAGCGGGGTCCATCGGTCTACATGATTGGGGATATCCCTCCATCGCCAATTCAGAGTCCGTCCCAACATGATGACATCCCCTACACAGAGCTGTTAAATGTGTACAACAGGACAACACTGTCATAACTCACAAAAGGCAAGTGCTTGTTTGTGTTCAGCCTTATGATCATCACACCTAGTTTTGTCCGTTCGTCAGTATCCCCATTGGTTTGTTCGATCACTAGGAGCCCGGTGGGCTGTGGGCGTCTCCATCAGGCCACAGGGTAGCCGGTCTTCCTAATGCAACAGCATCTGGTAAAGAAGTCGGTTGCAATTGCTCGCTAACTAAATTTTCATACTCGCTACTGTCCTCATCTTCGTCATCATCGTCGTCTTCCTCGTGGTCTTCCTGGCCGGTGGCCTGGCGATTAAGGGAATCCGAGCTTGAGCCGTCTCCGTTGCCCAAACCCAGACTGGGAGAAGGGTGGCCGGGTGACCCTACGGCTTGTGGCCGCGGCAGCAGGATAGCGCTTGGTGAATCTGGAGGCAGTGCGGTGCTGTAGATTGGTGGAGATGACGAGTTCACAGATCTCTCTAAACTAGGCTCCGCTGAGGGACCTGAGAGCACGACCCCAGTCAGAGAAGAGTGTGAGGATTCAGGAAGGGTAGAGCTATCGGGAAGCGTCTCAGCGGCTGCCTCTTGGAGTCCTGTGAGGAATATAGAGATAAAGGATCGATATGGCTGTCATGATTAGGTTGCGATGTTGTTGACGTTAAAGCATGGGTCTCAAGGTGTTCAAGACTACTAAAGACTATTATACAGGTGTGAGTTGGAAGTGGTTGGAGCTAAACTATGCAGAGCTGTGGCCCTCCAGGAATTGAGTTTAAGACCACTGTGTTAAAGGGATAGTTTCTGAAAAATAGTAACTAGTTACAGTTATCAGCTACTTCATTCAAAAAGTAACTCGATCGATTTATCGATTACTCACACCAAAAAGTACGCATTACTGTTAAAAGTAATTTTTGAGTTTCTTTTCCAAAGAACATTTTTAATGCTCCCATTATTGCCCTTATAATATCACTTCATTGCTGCATGGAGAATACACTGTTGATCAGCTTCACAGTTAATTAATTTGCATTCTCACAACTAAAACACAAGACAGACCTAAACAAAAAGTATTTTTAAACCCTAATTTATTTATAAGTCAGACCAGCAGCACAAAAATAAAAATATCACAAGGTGATAAACCAGCTGAATAATATATTCAGAAATAAAAAAGCTAAAACTAAAGTTCATAAAGCATGATTAAAGTTTGTATTTAACCCTTAAACATGTTCCGACAATATACAACAAACACAAAACCTTTATGAAATAAATAAATGAAAGTAATCTGAATCATCATTCAGAATCGGTTCAGTGAAACTCCAAAAGCACCAAAAAACTGCTATTGTAGACAAGCATATATTTTATGCATTTTAAACAAAACAAAAACATAACCAGCTGCTCAAAAATGAAATCTGAGCAATTTTCATATTAACCACAAATTAAATGTGGTATGTCAACAACTTATAAAAGTAAGCTGTGTATAATCAAAGTGCAAAATCTGCTGTTGTATAACACTTATAAAATATTTAAAATAAAAAAATATTTTTTGAACAACGCATTTTTTTGAACAATACAACACTATACATTTTAAATAACATGTGCTCTGAATTATAACAGAAATGTGACACAGTATCTACTAAAATAGACTGCAGCCAAATTAATTAATTTACCAAGTAACGGACAAACGCATCATACTGTAACAGTAACAGAATTAATATATTTTAAAATTAATGCGTTATAGTATTAGTTACATTCAAAAGTAATGCCGTTACAGTAACGCATTACTAGTAACACGTTTTTACCCAAGACTGCACAATTTACGCACCCTCTATGTTTCAAACCTGTTTTAAGTTTTCTTTCTTTAATGCAAAAGATTTTGAAAGCTTTTATAAGTTTCTTGTTTTCAGTTGACCACAAATGAAGATATTTTGAAGAATGTTGGAAAGCAGTAGCCATTGATTTCTGTAGTATTTTTTTACTAATGATGCCAGTGACTGCCAGTTTCCAACATTCTTCAAAATATCTTCAACTGAATATGCTCAACTGAATTGTAATATGGTCAAATGAAAACAAGAAACTCATAAAGCTTTTGAACTGCTTGAGGGCGAGTAAATCCATTTTTGGATTTAGGGGTGGGGTTTGAGGCCACACCTTCTTTTAAAAATCTTGTTTTCATATAAATGAAACCATTTAAGAGGCACTGTTGCATGCTCTCCCTGTGTTTGCATGGGTTTCTTCCAGGTGCTCCGGTTTCCCCCACAGTCCATGTGCTATAGGTGAATTAAATCAACTAAAATTTACCGTAGTGTACATGTGTGAATGTGAGAGTGTATGGGTGTTTCCTAATACTGGGTTACAGCTGGAAGTGCAAACGCTGCGTAAAACATATGCTGGAATAGTTGGTGGTTCATTCCACTGTGGTGACATAAGGGACTAAGCCAAAGGAAATAAATGAAATCATATATATTTTTATGAATTAGCAAATGGTTCTGTTTCTTCAGGCTAGCTCAGCATATTCAGTACACTCGGAGTTATTTGTTTAGTTTTTCCATACACACTTTTTTGTGTGTTTGTATATTAACTACTGAACCGTGTGTGTACAAATTTGAACAGTATTAGTAATGAGTCGTGAGGACGTACTTCTTTCTTCTTCAGCACTGTTACGTTTCCTGAGAGCGATTTCCTCTTTGAGTTTGTTCACTTCTTCTTGGATTTTCTCCCTCACTCTTTCACTTTGATCAACTTCACCACACACTGCCTGCAGGATGACAGAAATTCACAGAGCACACTGTCATTTCTGGCCTCATTTCTTTAAAACAATTACATACTATTTTAACCAGGATCTATGAAGAACAACCTGAAAGTAGAGTATAAACTCACCTGCACTCTTTCTTGAAGGGCACTATACACCTGAAATATAGCCCGTATGTCCTTCATCACTCCATCCTTATCAAAGAACTCAGTTCTATAAATAAAAGAAACATTTTGTAATTAGCAATTATGTATTCGAGTATTTACTGCATCAAAACTTTGACTTGACTTTTAAGTACAGTAATGTGAATCGTGCAAACAGGGCTTTATAGAAATAAGTTAACAATTATTTTCTAGACAAGTACAGACTTATATACTGGCAAGCCTGACTGATCTGAGAATATTTAGCAGTTTTGAGATTAATTCTAATCAAACTGATTAGTAGGATTGGTTTCCAGTGTGTTAGTTCTAAAATAAACCAAAATTGTTATTGTATATTGCACACTGCAAAAAAGGTTAAAGAGATGAATATTGCTTCGAATTAAATATTTAAATAAATATTTTACTAGCAATTTGTGACCTTCTCACTTATCAGAACATTCATATATCAGTACTGGTCAACAAGTGTTTCTTCCAGTTAAAAATACTGTACGTTTATTCTGTAAAGATGCTTTAAACTAATCAAAATTTACAGTAAGGCATTCATATTGTTAAGAAACATTTTAAAATTATATTTAAGTCCTGATTAAAAATAATAATAATTCCCTTGTAAGCTGCATACATGTTTTCAACAAAGCTAATAATAAAAAAAGGTTTCATGAGCACTGTATCAGTGTAGTACATAATTTTCTGAAGAAAGAATAAACATTGAAGACAAGAAAATAATGCTTATTCACTGAAGTACAACCTTTGTGAGTTAACAGAAAAAAAAATCTTTAAAATATAAAAAAAAAAAATCTAACCAACCCCCAAACTTTTTAAAGGGTTGGTCAGACAGTATATAGAACTAAATTATGCAATAACTTACTAACTACATTCAATGATACTGAAAATTGCAGCTCTAAGTTGCCTCACCCATGTTCTTTAATAACACTGGCGTAGTTCTTGGAGGTGTTCGGCACAGATGACACTTTATATTCCTGTTGACTGGTGTTGCCCAGGTTTGGGATGCTTAGAGATATCCGTTGATTATATCTGCTAAAATAAAGATCAACATTACACTACAAATACTCATAAGGACAATATATATTACACAGCATAAACATTACGAATGGATTGTGTTCATGTTGAACTGCATAAAACTGTCACAGGTAAGGTTAAAAAGGTTACCCTAGGTTTTAGGATGGGTTAAGGTGTAAGGGATGGTTCAACAGTGAAATTATAAATGTAGTTACAGATGCACATGCAGATATGTTTTTAAAAATAATTTCAATGCAAAAACATGTATGTACATAAGTGCACTGTAGCAAGTTAATAATTTAAATGTAAGTACATAGTAATTAAGGCCACTTAATATGAAGTGGTACCCAGAGTCATGATTTTTATTATACTTTGTGAATTCTACAGGATTACCTCTACAATTAAACAGGATGTACGTACTTTCTGTTGGGTCTAAAGAGCACATACTCCAAAGCATGTGTGGAACTATTGGCTGTGGAGATGAAGCTGAAGAGGAGGAAGACCAGATCTGGGATGCCGAGGATATTGGTCAGCTGCTTATGGATCACCTGCTCCCTGAAGGACATCTGCTGTTGGGTGTTCCTTCTAAACCGGTACCAGCCGATAACATTCTGCCAAACAAAGAGGAGACACTGTGAAACAGGTCAGCTGGAACGCACGCAGAGGCACATCACAGGCCAAAGTACCTGTCAAGGTATCTAATAATTCATTTCTTTTCCCCTCCCTCTCACACTTTTATGCATATTTCATGGTAACTGCTTACTTTTCTTCTGTCCTTGAGGATTCTATTGAGATTTTCTTCATTGACGTTACCTGCATAGTCGTAGAAGCTGCAATATAAAAACAAAAACTTTCTTCAATTAAAACCTATAGATCATTTTTTATTTCAAAATAAAATGTTGCTGCAGAATTCAAATATTTTAGGTCATAATATTTTTTTTAAACGAATTAATACTTTTGTTCAGCAAAGACATTAAATTGATCTAAAGTGACAATTATACTATTTAAATTGTTACACATTTTCAAATTATTTCACTGATAATAAGAAAACTGAACACTAAATCAGTATATTTGAATGACTTCTGAAATATCATTTGACAGTGAAGACTGCTGAAAATAAATGAAACTTAAAAATGTTAATTATTTTAATATTTTACAATAATACCAGGTTCTAATACCAAACTAATGCGGTCTTGGTGAACTTCTTTCAGAAAAATCTAACCAACCCCAAACTTTTAAATACTAATATATATATATAGATTGTATAATACAGATTAAAGGTGGTTCTTACCTAAACAGTTGTGCACAAGGTTCATGATTATGGACCTCTGAAAAACAAGTAAATGAGAGCAATTAATTATATTCAATCTCAGAGTAATCAAGTATGTTGTGACTGTTCAAATGTCTAAATTTAAAGTGAAGTTCACATAAAGAAGAAAATCATGTCACCATTTACTCATCCTTCACTTGTTCCTAGGCCTGTAACGATATTTATTTTTTGTTGTACGATATATTGCACCAAAATATATTGCGATAAACGATATTATTGTCATTTTCAGACCATTTACTCATTATATAATGCCAGAAAGACAATATAATAGCATCACAATGCAAGTACACTCTTCCAAAGAGTATAATTCATTTAATTATATTTTTACAATTGAATAATCAGGCATTGGAATCAGAATGTGAGAACTGGTAAATAAATAAATAATAATCCTAAATAAATAATAATAAATGTTAACAAAAAAGTGCAAGGTAAAAAGTAACAGAGGCTATGATATCTGCTATCAGATCTTTTTTCAGTTGTCCGACACCCACATGCAAATATACTATAGTAATTCATAGTAAATACTATAGTGATTTTTTAACCTTACTCACACTGACAGCTCCAATAGAGATAGAGATAGAGATGTTGCATAATCAGCTAAAATGTTGCTAGAATAGTTTTTTATGTATGGGCGATATATATTGCATCACCAAAAATGATTGAGGTCATGTCCATGTGTTCTGCGACAAGTCCATATATTGATTATTAGGACAAGCCTACTTGTTCCAGTTTCTTCTGTTGAACACAATGGATGAATGTTTGAAAAAACACCCATTGACTTCCAAAGTGTTTTTGTCCAACATTCTTCACAATATCTTGTTTTTGTTTTCAACAGCAGGCAAAGGCATTCATAAACGTTTTGAACAACTTGAGTGTGAGTAAATGTTTGGATGAACTATGCCTTCAAAAAATCATGTGCATAGAGACACCATTAACCTTGGAATGAGCAAAGAAAAAATATGCTGTCAGATTTGCTGTACTCTCTAAAAACTGTATCATGTGACATGGAATCTCAGCCACCATGATCTAAAGATTGTCTAGAGGACAACATGACCTTCGTAATGAATCATCTTACAGCAAAATGTAAGAGACTACCAGGGCCCTTTTAATGTTGGAGGCCTTTGTGAAATTCTGTGTAAAGTGATCAGAGATGAAGGGGTCCTGGGAGCTGAGCCAAACTCAGAAACACGATCTCTTTATTTCGGAGAGAAGATATTTCCAGCAGTTATGAGCAAAAATTTAGACTACACCGATGTATGAGACAATGTCTCCCAGGTCCACTATCAGAAATACTGTCTGAAACAAGCTTACACGCCAGCCAAACATTTTTGGGTGATTTATCATGTTATTGACAAGCAGTGCATTTTTCTACAGTACTTCAGTTAGTTCAGCCTGAAAAGATTACATCAGCTGTATCTTGAACTGATAAAGTTGCTCTGCTTGCACATGCAGTAAATTAATCACATCCTCAAATGTAAAACATGTTATGTCTGTGATCAAAACTTGAATCCTTGGTATTTTCAAGTTTTGATAAAGCATGATTAAATAGACTAAACTAAACTGTTACATTTAATCAACATTTTCAGCTTAGAACAGAAAAGCATTTCAGCTGTTCATTTGCACAACAATGGCGTTTCAACAATGGACTTGTGCAAAAAAGCTCAACTATATTATTTATTTATTTTAAATTGATTAACTTATTGTCTTTGTGTGAAGTAGGGTTGTTGCGATACCATTAATTTATCTTACGATCCTAAACCAGCTGAAGTATCATGATACCAAGTAGTATTGCGATACTGTAAAGCATAACTCCAATTATAAAGAAAATTGTCATAAATACTATATTTTACATGTTATAGTAGGTCTTGAATTTAATTCATAATTCACTTATTATTGAAAAAATATTATTTGCATGTGACAAACTAAAATTTATTCCTTCCTTTTGTTTATTTTGTATATAATTGACCAACAAAAAAATACATTAAAATAAAGATACAAAATTTGTTAAAAAATAGCATTTTGTAGCATTTTAGCATGTTTCCTGTTGCTATTTTGAGTTTTTCTATTTTTTTTTTTTCAGTCTTATCAGGTAACAACCCAAAGTAATTCAAAATTTCACTTTGTTGGTTGTTCTTTTTAAGAGATTGGTGCGTTTGTTGTAGCTACTAAATCATATTGAGATGAACAGAAATGAACCGATTCCGGTGTGAGTTTGAAACATTAGAAAACATCGGAAAACTTGCAACCTTAAAGGGCTCCACAGACTTTAGTGACTTTTCCCCATTCGAAATGATCTATTGTAGAAAGATCGTTAATGACGATACTACCGTTTACAAACTACAGTGGTACAACCAGTATTTTGGAGGCAATAGTAACGCAATACTATCATAGTACCGGTAAACCGTGCAACCCTAGTGTAAAGTAGAAAAAAAATGTTTTTTTGAAAAACGATTAACTTATATGCATGCGTGTTCACTTTAGATTAAACACATATGCAGTATATTGACAATCGAAACCACTACGCTAAAAAGACAAGTATAGAGGAAGGCGGTATATTCTATTTACATTACAGGTAAAAAAATAGTGTTACTACCATTTGCAATGACTATTTTGATGCCATTTACACTTATAGAATATGGACATATAATATTAGCATCTCAGTAGTAAGGCTACATTACAGTATATAGCAGTATGCAATAGTATTTGTTTTCTATGGAAGTCAGTGTGTTTAGTAGGGCTGCACGATATTGGAAAAATCTAACATTGTGATATTTTTTTATTTTGTGATATATTGCGATATGAATACAATTTCACCATATGACTTAATATCTCTATTGGAAAGAATTTATAATGTTAGATCGATTGGGATGATTCTGCAGTGGGAATGCATCTCCATTAAATCTAATAAACAATCTTTAACATTTTTACAGTCGCCCGACATATTTTCGTTGTTTTCTGTGCTACTTGCAGTGCGTTTCTGTATTTGCACGTGTTGTTCATATTTTCATGCACATGTTTAGTCAGAGATTGATGAATTAATGTTTACTATTTGCATCTCCATAAAATCCAATAAACAATCTATAAACTTTTTGGGGTCTGTGCTGCTTGCAGTGTGTTTTTGTGTTTGCATGTGTTGTGAGTATTTTTGCGCATAACCCTCTATAAATACAATCTAGAAAAAGATACAATTGAAATTAAGTGTTTTATTGTTTCCCGAGTCTAATAGTATTTAAGTACAGTAACTGAATGATAAAAATAATTCAATAAGTCAAAGTTAAGGTCAAAAATTGTACAATTTCTTATACCTGAATGCTTTTAAATCATTATAGAATCATTGCATAAACATTGCATATATCCTGAGATGTAACTGTTGCGAATGATCACATGGCGATATCGATACTGAAACGATATAGTGTGCAGCCCTAGCATTTACATTTCTAACATTTTTGAGCATGAGTTGAGCAAAAAAAAAAAAAAGGTGAAATTTCAACAGCAGCTTTTGACAGTAAAAAAATAAGCAAACATGGCCTTACCTATTACACTGAGGAATTCTGAGCTACCGATGTGTGAGTCACTGATGTTTAAAGTCTCCTCTTGCCTCACTTCTCCCAACAGGAAGCCCTCCTGAAAAGAAATGTAACATTTTTGCTATACCATTAACTGGCATTTCAATGAGATGAGATGTTAAAAAGGACTTTGGCTCAAAAGACACTTTACACAAATGGTACAAAATACAGCCTGTTTAAAAATTAGGGGTATTTTAAAGGCTAAATTCAGACCATGAAATGAAAAAATACAATTCCCTCAATCTTTTGTAATTTGTGTAGTACTTTTTTTAAAACAGACTCAATGATCGCAATGAATTTGTTAAACATGAAGAACAATCTGGGTGAACTACAGTGGCCATGTTGTCATCATGGTGCTTTCTACACACTTTTTAAATCCAGACATGTCTTTTATCACATATATGGTTTTCACATACTATAGAGACAATGTCATTTTCAATGCAGTCTATGAAAGTGTTCCTGATCATGTCAGTAAGACACTGTTCGTTTTATTTTACTGCCAATTCATTTTTAAATAAGACAAAGTTTGGTGCAGGATTTTTGGAGAGAATTGAAATCAGTGCTGAATATACTGGATAACAAAACTTTAAATTTGGTGACATGGTAGGGCAGTGGGTAACGCTGTTGCCTCACAGCAAGAAAGTCGCTGGTTTGAGCCCCAGCTGGCATTTCTGTGTTGAGTTTGCATGTTCTCCCATTGTTCGCGTAGGTTTCCTTCGGGCGTCCGGTTTCCCCCACAATTCCAAAGACAGGTGAATTGAGTAAGCTAAACTGTCCATAGTATATGTGTGTATGTCCTGGTCCTACAGAATGAGGTTTGAGTGTTGGGCTAATGACCCACCTCGTAAAACTTAGATGTTACAAATAGACATGGGCCGGTATAAGATTTTGACGGTATAATAACCTTGGATAAGTATATTACGGTTTCATGGTATTGCTATTACTGCTCCAAGTAATTTTAAATGTCTGGGTAAAAAAATCAACAAAACAGCCAACATGGTGTGTCGAAATATCAACTTTGATATAAACAGCCCTGGGAGTAAGTAAGTAAGTAAGTAAGTATTTAATATTTAACTAATTATACAAGTAATAACAATAATTAATTTATTCATTCATTTTCTTTTCGGCTTAGTCCCTTTATTAATCAGGGGTTGTCACAGCAGAATGAATCGCCAACTTATCCAGCATATGTTTTACTCAGCGGATGCCCTTTCAGCCACAACCCAACACCAGGAAACACCCATACACACTCTCACACACATACACTACAGCCAATTAGCTTATTCGATTCACCTATAGGCATGTGTGGGGGAAACCGCAGCACCTGGAGAAAACCCACGCGAACACGGGGAGAACATGCAAACTCCACACAGAAATGCCAACTGATCCAGCCGGGGCTCGAACCAGTGACCTTCTTGCCATGAGGCGTTTGTGCTATCCACTGTGCCACCGTGACGCCAGTAATAATACATGTTCTATACAATAACAGGTACATGTCAAAAAAGGTAAAACAAAACAAACAAACACCCTAGCAAACAAATAAACAAACAAGCCAAGTACTTTGTACCATATTAGTTGAGTGTGTTTACAATTGAAGCAAGAAAAATATTAATTAAAAATTAATTAAAAATTTATACAAAAAATACCCTGAAATTATTTTTATGTTATATATTATAATTTATATTAATTATTATTTATATTAATTATATTTATATGATATTATTACAGTGTTATTTACTGTTAAATATGGTCATTTTCAGGAACAAAGCTCTACTATGCTTCTTTTGGCATGAGGTAAAGTAAAAGTAAAAGGTTTTATATTCACACATTCAGGCTTTCTACGTAATAATATAATTTCAGAAAAGTATTCTTTGCAAATTCTAAATAGGGAAATCATATTAGCAACGACTATCAAAGTACAACATTGTTCACAGTCAATTAAATAGTGCTAATGCTGTTTTGAAGTCATATTTACATGTGATTTCAGTCGGAATATTCAAAGTACCATGGTTAACAATATAGGGAGCATGTCACAAGTTGTCACTGAACGAATGTGCCAATATAAAACCAACTTTACCTCAATCCTTTTGGCTAGGTCTCACTGAAATGGCTGACTATTTTTAGGTAATATTTGAAGGTGGTTTCAGATCAACCCCAACTGTACAAACTTGTCACTTGTTGACAGTATAATCAATAAACCTTCTTAAATTAAAACTAGAGTGCTTGTCATTCAGATTCTGCAGCAAAAAACGTCATATCTCTGACAGGATGAAAACAGGTTAATCATAACTCTCAACTAACCAGCCCAAAACAACTATGTGAAGCCTGCAGGTTCAATGGCAGGTCACCTACTTCCCTAAAGCCTCAACAGGAGATTAGAGGGCATGACACAAACAGCAAAATGACCATTATCATATTAGTATTTTGTAAACACGTCATTCAGTATGCATGCCAGACATTCCAAGTTTGCATTTGACAGGTGTTGCTGACAAACAAGTTAGCCAGCAGCCAGCTAATGTGACTGTATTGACGTACTGGGTCTTTAAAACACGACAGACAACGAGTTTAAATCAATGAATGATACTAGACAGAGTACATTTTTGACAGCGAACGAATAAGCAGTAAATAAAGGGCAATGCCACTTTCTGAAAAGGTCGTAAAATCTGTCGGCTTGAAGGTTTGCTAGCTGTCACCCTGGCTGCGATCCAAAACCTAGTGAGCTGCCTACCTAGTGTGCAGTTTGTTTGGAACCAACTGCGCGTTTTGGGTCAGCTTTACTTGACTTTTGATATCTAGGCACTTCCTTGACATGAAATTATACAAAATTACAAAAATCCCAGAATTTTGGAGGTTCTTGTGCAGATTTGTTGATAACAGACGCAATCTAGTTAGGCGCCTCAATGTGTTTTGAGACAGAGCCACTCGGTAGCCACACCAGGAAGATGACACCGGGAAATGAATTAATTCTGATTTGATGGAATTAACATTTTGTTGTTTCGCTATGCGGTCGAGCCCTTAAACGTTTATCACAAAAGGCACGTGACAAGGTACTTACATGGTCAGAATTGCTGTTGGCGCTGTGATAACACACAGAACTAAAAGTATATCCCGAAATTGACGCCGCCATGATGGAAACATACGCGCTGATCCCACAATCCTTTGCGCAAAGACTGTCCATGAATAAACAAACCCAAAAAGTAAGAGATCGTGATTGAAAAAAAAGTTAACAGCATATTTTAAAGTACAGAAATAAGCACTGATCTCTGTCAGTGTGTGTATATATTTAGATCAGTAATAATAATACATAAACGTATAAAGTCAATTTATTTGTTATTTGAAGTGTTTTATCTTAGTCCTTAAAACGTGTAAGTAAAACATTAAATATAAAATTTACATTTCTGTTTGAAACTAAATAGAAAGTAATAAATAAAATAAACATTTCTAAATATCACAATTTTCTCACAATTCATCTGTTTCATTAAACCAGATCAATTAAATACGTTTAGTTTCTTGTCCATTTTTATCTTAAAATGTGAAATATTAATTCATTTATTTAATTAAAATGTTAAACCTTATCCAAGTAAAAGAAAATACGTAAAATGTAATAAATAAAATACATGTATTCAACGCTTAGTTATTTACACACTTGTTTAACATAATACTTTAAAATTTGAAAACAAATAAAAACACTAATAAAAATATAATATTTAAATAAAAAAATAATATGATGTAAAACATTTTCTAATTTTTTTAGCAGGTTACAACCTTTATTTTGAAGTGTCATGTCGATTACCAAGTTTAATTTTACGTCACCGGATGTTGACAAGACAGGACGTCAGGATGGAGTCGTCAGTGAGTACACATGGGACAGGAGATTGTCCAGTTAATTGTACAAAATCAGAAGATTTTGCGCCTTCAAAACTCGGAACAAAGGAATAGTAAGAGATTTCTTTACTTGAGTGGCTAACCCTGCTCTTAGTCGCTCTTACAGGAGACCAGCGCGCAGTTAAATGAGTGTTTTTGTCATTCTGCACACGCATGTTGTATATTCTGCCCAGCAACTGTTACACGTGAAATGTTTCCCCTGAGTAGTTAACGTGAAATGTGTACGTTAACCATCAAAATGCATTTAGGAGATTTTTACAGTTTTCGAACACAGTAGATAAACATTGTAAATAACGATAAATGTCATCCTTGTGTGGAACTTATAGGAATGTGTATTTTAAGAGTGACTTGTAACAACCTCTGGAGTTCATTAAATTTGATTAAAATACTTCGAATTTATAACCCAGGAGTTCTCCAAACGTTCTCAAAAGTTTTCAAACTAAATACATGCTTTTTCCCTTCATGACATCTAAAAGTAAACGAAGATATTAACATGTTACATATTAAGTTATATGTAGTAAATAAAAAAATAATTCCTTTCATATACAAAATATTTTACGAATAAAGGCAAATGGGAGAATCCTTAATGAATAATTAAATAAACGCATTAACGAATATGTTTCCCCTGAGTAGTTAACGTGAAATGTGTACGTTAACCAGTGTAATACATTCAGGAGACGTATACAGTTTTCGAATTCAATAGACAAACATTAAAAATAACAATAAATGTCATCCTTGTGGAATTTATAAAAACGTGTTACTTAAAAGTTACCAATAACAGTTAATTAAATGTAATTAAAATGCATAGAATTTATAACTCATCATGAGTTCTCAAACAGTGCAAAAGTTTTCAAACAAAATACATGCTCTTTGCTTCAAGACATCTAAAAAATTTACATACATAGATATTAAATATATTTAGTAATATGTATCTATGTTTATTTTTTAGATGTCATGTCAAATGAGAAAAAAACTGAATAATTAAATAAACACGTTAAAAACTAATAATTGAATGAAGCGTGTGTTTTGCAGATCTAAAGTGTTTGCAAGTCACCCCTCCTTTTTCTCTCAAATGGGTCTGATTGCATGGTTTAATAAAAACAATTTCTTTCAGTAATTACTTTGAATGCAATCACCTTTTTTAATACCTGAACTTGTATAGCTTTTTGTGATGATTTTATTTTTGTCCATTAATATTTGTCTTGAAGCTGGGATGGTGCATACAAGAGAGAGCTGCAGACTTACAAGGATATTGGAGATGTTGGAGAAATATGGTAATTTTGCTGTTTTGTGTCAAATACTGTACTGTATTTGGATGACTTAGGGCTGCACACTATATTGTTTGAGCATCGATTTCGCAATGTGTGCGTCCGCAATAGTTACATCACAAGACATGCGATGTTGAGTTAGGATTATAGATGACCAGAAACCACAGGTCAAACACACACAAGATTCGTGGAGACATTGCAGAATTGAACCACGATAGAGTATCATCTACATGTGGTTTTAGAGCCTGTGACTGTGTGAGCATTTGAAGAGAGTTTAAATCATTTTAGTAGTGCATGAAGAAGTTTCATAAAGATTAATTTTATTAACTTATTTACATGGTGAAGACTATACACTATTTTACATTTGATTATTCAGTTTCTGTACCTGAATACTGTTAGTATCTCTCCAGAAAACCATTAAGCACAGTTTGTTTCAATTTAATTTTTGCTCAGTTGTGTTTATTTAGGACTGTAGTTTATGTATATAATAAATTACATAAAAATATTCATATTTCACTCCCCTACAAAATCCTTCCAAGTAATGACTTTGCAAATAGAGCTATTTAATTCATCTGGTGAAATTTGACTTAATCGCAATGTATATTGCAGAAAAACCTATATCACATTGTTCCATTTTTTTTCAATTTCGTACAGCCCTAGACTTCATAGTGATGTTTAAAATGAAGTTTTCCAGCACTAGTCTTTTCGGGCAGTGTACGACATCTAAATCAACAGCGTTCTCCGGTGTATCATTTGTGTTAAGGAATTATAAATACTCCACCTTTAGGTTTGGTGAGGAAAGCATGCATAGAGTGATCAGATGGATGGAAGCGCAAAATATATCTGAAAACGCTGCCATTCTTGATATTGGAACTGGAAATGGGATGTTTCTTGTGGAACTGGCAAGTGTGCAATTTTATTCTCTCTACCTTTAGTTATTTACTTTATATTTTATATTACTTTTCATTTTAATTTTACTTTTACTTGCTTCGTGTTTTAAAGGTGCAGTAAGCAATATTTTAAAACTGCTTTTGGCCAAAACCACACATGCACCAATCAGCAGTGAGGGGCATGTCTCTGACATTAAAAAGGCGCCAGGTCTTGTTGGGGTTTTGGGGATTTGTCATTTGACAAAATTAGCTTAGTGCACCTTTAATTGTGACACTGGTTTTAAATCATGAACAATTAAACAAGTGTAGATAATAGCAATAATAAGCATATTAATTATCTCTTAAGGCGAGGCATGGTTTTTCAAGCCTTACTGGAATCGACTATTCTAAGGCTGCTGTAGAGTTCACCACAAATATTCTGGAAGAAGAGGGCTTAAAAAATATAAATATTCAGGTAGTATTTTAATAAATAAATTCCTTGTGCTTCTCAGGGATACAGAATAGAGTATGATTTTGTCTTGTATTTAAAAGTCTTTGTGTGTCTAATGTGATGTCAGGTGGAGGATTTCCTGAACCCCAGCACGGAATTAAAGGGTTTTGATGTATGTATTGATAAAGGCACATTTGATGCCATTAGTTTGAGCCCAGAGGACAGAGAAGAGGCAAAAAAACATTATGTGACGTCTTTAAGAGCTGCCATGCAGCATAACGGCTTCTTCATCATCACTTCCTGCAACTGGACTAAAGAGCAGCTGCTGGAGATCTTCACACCTGGTACCCTTGTTGAAGCATATTTATTTGAGCTAATATTCATTAAAATTAAAATATATAAATACAAGAAAAATGTACTGTTTATATTGTTTAATACTGTAAAGATTGTAATGCAGTTATGTTTTTTTTAGGTTTTGAATTTGTGCAAGAGTTGCCCACCCCTCATTTCCAGTTTGGCGGTGTGACGGGTAACAGTGTGACCGCTTTGGTATTTCAACGGATTGACTGATGTTACACTTTTTTTACTTTAGTATTTTTTTGTTCTTCTGTTAGGAAATCTGTTATGATTTTTAATAATAAACTCTTGGGAAAAAAACAAAAAAAACAATTCATAGTTTTTATTATGGGATGAAACTTAGAAAATAGTTTATCACTCTCAAAATAAGTATTTATCTATTTATGCAATTTTTTTTAAAATTTAAATGTATATTAACTTTTAAACAATACAATTCTTATAAAAATTATAAAAAATATATTTGACAATTATTTGAGCTTTTTCCCCATATCCTGCAAACCTGAGACTTAATTTTATTGATAAATATTTGATGACAATAATAGGATTTTTTGGTGCGCTTGATTTATTATTTTGTTTTTCACATTTTCATTTATGAGTTGCTGCAATGTGCAATATGGTTCTAGTGAAGCAAATTCTATATCATAACAATTCTTCCTGTCCACACAGACCCAAACTGTGAAAATTGTACACAGACTTTATATACAGCTTGAAGATTCATATAAATATAAAAAAAACTGACTTATGTAACCTATCCTGCCTTTTGAGTACGGAGAGAAACACATGAGGGCAGCATTGAGCTAGATATCCATTTTAACCCAGTCCTCATTAAATAAATACAAAGCAGTTAATAGTTGTGTACAATGAAAGATAAAGATTTTTTTTTTTTGTCTTTGTATGGTATGATTTTGTTAAGGATCTGAGCAGTACATTTTTCTTACATAGCTCTTAATGCATTCTGAAACTGCGTGGGCTAAAGAAATGCAGTGGAATGTATTAAATGGTGTTTACATTACTGTTCAATCATTTGTTTTTAAAGCCAGGTTTTCAGGGCACTGAAAAAGCCAATTTAATACTAAATTGTAAAATCAATTGAACAAAATAACAAATATTCTCAAAAAGCCTCTTTATTTGTGCTGCGTAATTTGTTTATCCATTTACTAAACATCCAGTAATTGAGCTTTCTTCCTAACCGTTTTCACGCACCAGAGCTTCTCCCTGAAGCTTTAAGCACAAGTTCTTCTGAATGTGTGTGTCTGTGCCTTTCATTGAAATGGCAGAACATTAACAAATGTCTCTCGCTTAATACCAGCTCACGCTATATAGAAACCCCAGGAATTGCACCCATACGGTCTCTGTTACTTCTCTCTTTCTTTGGGATATTTTACTTTTTCTGGGTCATTTTTTTAAGAAAAAGTCTGACAGCTGCACCTGATAAGAAAATGATTGAGCATCCAGAACACGACCGCTACCACAGCAACAGTGAAAGAGCAATAAAAGACTGGCTTTGGGCCACGATGCTGTGGTACTTGAAAGTGAGAGAAATCCCCCATACCTCTCTGGTTATTACCCCGTCCCCTCACCGCAGAATGAAATGAAAAACAAAGACCTGAATTTGAATCTCTCTTGGCACCTTCTAGAGATGAAAACAGAAGTTTACATTAGATTGGGAGTGTGAAAACTTGGCAATTTTTTTTCATGCATCAGCAATTTTGTCGGTAGGAATCTGATCAGATAGAGCATCCAGACACCTTTTATTGAAGCTGAGATGCTGAGGAGTGAATTAATAGTGTGTGAGATCGATGGCTAGCCAGTGTACATAAATGTGGAAATCAGCTGTGAAATCCACGGCATTGGATCGGCTCCACCACGGCATTGAAGCACGCAGTGACCTTGAGTGGGTTAGTAGCTTGCAGGCTGCCTGGGAGCAGTCAGAGTCTTTTCTAGAGCACAAGGATGATAAAAGATCTAAGAAACTACTTTTTTTTAGCTTGTAGTCATTGTTATGTATCAACTGCCTAAATACAAAGATTATTTCCATGGCCAAGAGGTGTTAGATTGATGCAAGTGGAAAAAATAGACTTGGAAGCTAATCTCTCTGGTGATCTTTTATCATATTGAGTTTTTTTTTTTTTTTTTTACAAAACTTGGTGACTGTGGAAGTTGCTATGAACACACAAATCATGGTCATTATTAAAAATATCTAACTGAGCATAAAAACATACTCCTGTTTAGTTTCTAGCGCAATGTTTGAAGACGGCCAATTAATTCAAATCTTTGTATAATATGACTATTTTCAATTTCATATAGCATCGATGTTGTGATGTATTTACAATACATTCAGTTAAATAGACTTAAGCATTCATTTAATTGTTTAAACGTAAAACAAGATAAAAGATAGTATAACCACTAGCGTCATCAGGTTAGCACAGAAACATGAAAATACTGGGGTAAAATAAACTGGCATATTTTAAAGACATTTAAGGGAATTTAATGCGGTGCTTCTTGTTCGGTCTGAGACCTACTTCACATCGTATATCTATTAGGCAGTGAAGATCAGTGTTTTAAAAGAAACCAGACCTTAAACATGGCAATTTTATACTTGAAAGATAGTTTACCGGAAGTGCTGAGGCTGGGTGGCTGGCTGAAATTAAAAGTCCGTGTGCATGTACCCCTTTTGGCTCACTCGGATTTACCACTGGGGCACCAGGATGAAAGTACTAGATACGGTCATAGTGGAAAAGCCCACAAAAGGGAGCCATATAGCAAAGTGAACCACACCATATACCATGCATTAGGAAAACACCTTTAAAGGAGTACAATCCTGCAACTTAAAGAATCAGTATAGGTTTTTGCAGAGGATAGTTTCAGGAACTCGCCACCAGCCCTTGTACACCAATAGCAAATTTCCCCCGTAACATTTCTTGATTGCATTTGCACTGTCACATGGAACTTCAGTTGATGCAAGCCTGCCGACAGTGTCAGCAAGTATTAGGACATCATAGACGTTATGTATTAGTATGTCTATTAATACTTTTGTACAGCATGCATTCACTCAGACAGCATACATTGAGGCCGTTGTAGTGCCTATTGTGCCGCATTAGACCCTGCTCTGAAGTAGGAGCTGATTTTGTTCCCCAAATGTTTTTTCTGAAACTAAAATCAATCTCAGTTCCTGTTGTGCAAACACCAAAAGGTTGTTGCTGCCTCTAATAGTTTTAAGAACTTAAAAAGTACCTACGGTGTGAAATATACACGTATTCTGTAGTTTAAACCCAACCAGCGACTCTTTTGCACTTGAGTCCGAGGAAGACCACAAAGGTATAGGGTGCTATTCAGGATTGGGCGCTAGTTGGTCTGAAGTTTGTGATAAGCTGGTTTTGGATCATGTCAGTGTATCTTCAGTACCAACTTTGGACAATTCTCCATAGGGTGTCCCATTAATCATTTTAGGTTTTGGGAGGGTGCTCTTGAGCATCCCATTGCGGTCGGTAGCTCTGCACCCTAGGTGAGTATTTCTGCTAAGCCTGCACTGAGGTGAGCTAAATGCAGACTTATTTTCAAAGCAGCATTACACCAAGACACATGCAGATTCCCAGTAAAGCCACAAGGAAATAGGATGCCTTTGGGATTAGGTTCTATAGTGAGTGTGAAGATTGTGATCAGCTTGTGTAGCTGTTTGTTTAGTTGGAGTAAAACACAATGGCTCTCGTGGAACATGTTTTGACACCCGTAGATTAGAAATGGTGTTCAGTGAATCACTTTTTATAGTCAGGCTGTTGGAAGTGGGACAATTGGACAGGAATAAAGATCTGAGTGACTTTGACAATGGCCAAATTGTTATGGCAGGTCAACTGAGTCACAGCGTCTCTGCAAAGGCAAGGCTTGTGGGTTGCTCTTGGACAGCAGTGGTGAGAATTTGCCAGCAGCAGTTTGAGGAGAGCCAAACCACAAACCAGTGACAGGGTGTTGGGTGCCCAAGGGTCATTGCTGCATGAGGACAGCCAAGGCCCATTGGGAAACCGATGTGGACTTAAATTTGACGCATGCTACCTAAGCATTCTGAGAGAGCAGGTTCATGACTTTGGTGTTCCCTGATGGAAATGACCTCTGTCAGCAGGATCACACACCCTGCTGCAGTGAACAAATTGTACAGCAATGGACAGGAAATTACAAGGTGCTTTCTTGGCCCCCAAATTCCCAAATTTCAATCCAGTTAAGCATCTGTTGAATGTGCTGGACTAACAAATTTGATTAATGGCTGCTCTGAAGGCCAGAGGGTGCTCTCGCTTGGAAACTCACCCAGAAAGAAGAAATTCCAATATCATTGCATTAGTAGTTCAATACTTAACTGCTTTCATCAATTTCAGCATGGCTAATAGTCACGCGACTGTAGAATTGACAGGAAAGTTTGGGGAACAGAGAGGGAAAGGATTGGCACAGGACCTCGAGGCAGGAATCAAACTCTGGTTGCTTTGAGCACCAGAGCGCCATATGTCGAAGCACTAACCACTATGCCATTGGCCCCAATTTGTTATTTTGCATAGCTTGCCAGTGTACTTCGAACCTCCTGCCCGCTCAAAAAACATGGTAATTGACAATAATCGCCAAAGATTTAGATTACTTCCATTTTTTTTTTCAAAATGACATTTTCGTAACGCAAGCTAAACTGATTTATTTGTGTTTATTATAACTCTAAAACGCTATACCACTTTATTATTTTTTCTAACATGTGTCACGTGGCTTAGCACGGTGACTGAATAACAAACATATTTTTGGGAGCCCTCTTTTTCATGTGATATTGTAATTTGATTCTTTGTTATAGGAAAAAACCCATTTGTATTGCTGGATAATGAACATTCAGCCGGTTGCGATAATGAATGTTGGTGTGAAAAGCCCACTCAGTATATTTTAATATAAGACTCTTGATTGTTCATGACTGTTGACCATTATCCTCTACTTGAATTCAAGGATGGAGCTTCATTGTCTCACATTTATCTGCATAATTAGATTGTTAAGCCTTTAATTCACCATCCAAGCCTGGGCTCCTCTAATGAAGAAAAATGAATCTGCTGTGTTTATTGAATTAATTCACTAGTTTGCTTTGTCCCTATTCCACTAGATAAAGGCTCTGTGTGTTTTATACTGAAAGTAGCCTACTGTTAGCACTCTTAGTTTAAAAAGGGAAGAACTGAGCTTGAGGCTCTTCTGTAACATCTCAAACTCAATCCTTCTCTATAGTCAACCAGGAATCAGCCCCAGCAGGTCGAGTGCAGACTAATGAATGGACTAAAATACATCACCTTTGTTGAAAGAGGAGGTGGAGAGGAGAGTTCTGGGAAAAGATGGAGCATCTGAAGATGGCAGCATGGCACATGCAGAGAGATGCACAGACTCTTCTCATTGCGACTGATGGGATCTCAGTAATGAAAATCTATGTGGATGCTAACAGGGCCAGGTCATTGTTCATATAGATGGACTGCAGTCTAAATTAGGACACTAAAACTGTGGAACAGCTAAATAAACAGGATTTTATCTTTCAGAACATGTAAATAAATGTTCTCAGATGCTTTCTATTTCTCCATCTATTATAATATTTTATTATAGCATATACAGCAGGGTTATAGTACATATGGAAAAATAAATGTACAGGTAAAATACAAGTGCCCTTATCTGAAAAAGTAGACTGAAATGTTGATGACTTTGGCATTCCAGGCAATATGGGCTAGTAATATGGGGATGTAGTTCAGTGGTATCCACCGCGAAAAAAACATGGCAGAGCAATTGGTGGTTCATTCCACTGTGATGACCCATGACAAATCAGTGACTATGATGAAGGATATTGAGTGAGGGGCTGAAAGCATAATCCCTTTAGCAAGTAAGCAAATGCAAATGATATGTTTAACTGCTTCAACTTCTCAGTATGCGCAGGTATTGCCCTTCTCAAATATTCAACTTTGTGGTATTAAGTATATTTGTATGTGTTTTTGTAATGTCACATGGTCAACTTTAAACTTTTGGCCGGGTGTTAAAGCAACACAATTCATCTTTCACTCATGGCTGCCCCTTGTGGTTGCAAAGTGCAATTGCCTGTTGCCAGTGTAATCCTGTTACAGACTATTTCAATGTGGTCATGTCTTTGGCCCATGAACATTTCCTACTTGTTATCAAACAATTTCATAACTGTAACAAGAGGCAACTGAATAATAACTTAATGATAAAACAGCTCTCATAACATTATTTATCAACATGCGTCTCTTTTTGGATTCTCGGAAGCAATAGAAATTAAAAATGTAAAACAGAAAATGCGTTGGGACCATTGTTTTTGTTTACATCCCTCAAAATTCCTATAGAGCTTCATTTAGCTATTTTTCAGACCTCCTTAGCATCAAATTTTCAAGAAAGCAACTAGCGACAAATTTAGCTTTTTTTTGTGTTACTGGAGATTTTTATAGACTCCCTTGTGTCTATACTGTACCAAAGACTATAGAATACGCAAGACGTGTCACTCGAATAGTTTTAAGGGGGAAAAGTGTAATGTCGATATGGCAAAGAAAGCCCCGCCCTCTAGTATAGGAGCCAATCCGCAATCAATATATTGTCCGAGGAGTCTCCAGGGGAGGGGCTTGGACCAGACATGAGTTTCTGCAGATGTTGTGTGATTTGAACATTTGGAAATGAAACTAAAGAGACAGTTGTTTAATTTTATTGCTGATTGCTAATATGAAATTTAATAGTAAGCTTGAGATTTAAGAGATTCTACAAGTTTACTGCACATCTATATTGATATACTGTATTCCAGCAGCAATACATTTAGTTAAAAATGACATGCATACATAAAGGGTAGCACAAAATAAATACCCCTTTATTAACCATAGGCTGTTAAACAAACAGAAACGGTTGGACATGATGACGTCAGTAATATGCAAATTGACACATGATGTAATCTATCGACATTTGGCACCTTTTCGGGCAGAGCTTAGCGCCTTTTCCAGAGCTTAGAGCTTGGCTTCCCCATGGGCAGTGTAACTTGTGTTCACTACATGATTTTAGCCTTGATTTTTACTTACTGACCAACTTTTACTTAAATCACCAACAATTTCCCAAAATTCCTTTTTCACGAGCGACAATTATGCAGTGTAAATTATTAAATGTGTAAGTTATTAAATGATCTCTGTTTATTATCAAAATTGCTGACATATTTGACATGGTAAATATCTGGACTTGTCAGCGATTTAATATCATGCTGTGTGAAAAGATTTCTGACTGAAGAATAAATTGGCGATGACCTACAACCAAAGAGAGAGCAAGATACAGGACATCCGAGCGTACGGGGAGGAGTTATTTACCACAATATCAGAATAAATATGGTTTACAATGAGATTGAACAGAAACAAAGATTTCAAATAAACACATTTGTTGCAGCACATTGCAAAAATATTTATTGATCTCCACCCTCAACTCAGAGTCAGAATTGCCAGTGATTGTTACAATTGTAGTCATGCAGTGTGTATTCTCCTGTCACTGATCCATAATCCTGTTTGAACACAGGAGCAACCGAATGCTACACCAGACAGTCATGCAGCGTGAAAACAACAGTGATCTGACGACTTTGAAAATCATGCAGTGTGTACTCGGCATTACCTGACACCTCATTTGACACCATGTCCAACGACCAGGTAAAACAGCATGTGCTACACTACACTGTTACACAAATATCAACACATGGCAGCCAGTTGCCTCTTTCAGCTCATGCCATTGTGTGAAAGTCAATCCAATACAAATCCGTGTTCTGGCTTGTGTCCGATCAGTCTCTCATGCTCTCATTCACAAAACACTATTAGGTTTCTTTAATGGTGTTTGTGTTTATGCTTGTTCTATATTAGATCATTTTGTCTCACAGTTAGCTTTTGGCTAACTCCACCTAGTCTATGAAAACAACACTTGATGTGTGTCTTACGCTGTACATTCTAGACAACTTGCGATTGGAGCTTTTCCTTCTTCCTAGTTGGAAATAATGCCAAGAAGGCCACTAGAAGTCAAACATCTGATCTGTGGACTTGGGGCAGATCAAAGAAGCTTCAGCGAGACATGTCATCACTTCAAGTTCAGCTAGTCCTGCTAAACCAGGATTAGCACAGAGCTACCTTATGAGAAACAAATAAATAAACTGTCAAATATGTTTACAGCACAAATTGAGTCGGAGCCCTAATAAAGCAATTTCTGAGAAAATATTAGTTTTAACCTTAAGGCCCAAGGTGTTTTTTTTACATGCATTTTTTTATTTCTCTTTGCTATTTGGGCTTATTGGAACCTAATTAGAATAAAAACCTAAGTATCATCCTTTGATACGATGTACTTTTAAAGAAAAATGCTGTCCATATATGTGGACTCGTGGTCCGAATCTACATAAAACACTTTTTCCTGAAATTGTTTTTAATGCATATATAACATAATTTTTCTTTCTTTGACTATCAGAGAGGAAAAACAAAATTTTTTGCCCATTTTGGACAGTTAAAAATAGGGTTTGGGACATTTTATATGCTGCAAAACAGTTGCAGGCTGACACCGATTGTCTGTAACAAATATAAAACATTCAAAGTATTTTAAATAGCCACTGAAGAGCTAAAATGTGCTGTACATGTACAGTATGTGGACACTCAAGCCTTAGGAGGTTAAAGTGCAATATATAATGCTTCAATGCCCTCAGCTGTATTCAAAAGGCATTATTTTTGTTTTAGCCATAATTGGTACAATAGCTATGGTTAAAATGAATACATTAAAATCTTAACAAAAATGCTGAATCTGTAATTAGTTTACCCTGTATTGTTTAAAGATCCCCTAAAATCAAAATCTATGTTTTTTTTTGGGGTCTTATTATTAATATGACAGTAAGGTAAACCTTGTGCGATTCAAACCAGTGGAAAAAAAGATATAAGCTAGAGGTCTGCAACCACGAGTCCCGACCAGATTTCTTGCAGCGTGGGAATAACTTTCTGAATAAAATGCGGTAGCAGTCGGTAACTCTGGTGTAATTTGAATGAGAGCGGATGAGCTAAGAATATAGCATTCCTGAGTCCTGACGTTGTTTCAGAACAGCATATCTGTGATTTCCTCATTTTTATTGAGCACCGGTACAGCCAGTGCTCATGACTGTTACATGATGAACGCATGACCAGTGCTTTCTGCACATGCTTTTTTTCACACAGTCTGTGCCTGCTTTATCTGCATAATGGTCCTCAGAGCTGGCTTTACCAACATTAGAGAGCAAAGTGAAGATGCACTGTCCTTCAGCTTGCATCGGAAAACGGTTAGTTTAGTGTTAGGAAACCTACACCAGGCAAGTCTGATGTATGGGAGTCTTTTTCATGTGTCATAGAGGCAAATGGAAAAAAAAAAACACTTTGTGCAAAGTGATAATACCTTAAAGTTTTACCCTTTAGCAGTCACAAGACTGGAACCTCAGGTTTAAGGCAACACTCATGTCTCATCACAAAGGAGCAAGCAAAACTGCCATTTAGCCTACAATTTTGCACAACCAACTGTTCTATCTGTTATCAGTTTTATCTGTTATCTCTCTGTTATCTCTCGCTTTGGTAGTACCCAATTTAAACGTAAAATTTTAGAAACCAGATCTAAATTTAGCAGGATTGATCGGGTCTGGTAAAAAATTATTCTAAGCGGGACCGGGAGCGGGAGCGGGACTAAAAAAAAATCAGTCCCGTGCAGACCTCTAACTTATAAGCATTCAAATTAGGCAGTTGTCACTTCTGCCAGTATAAATAAATTATTTTCCAACCTTCTCTCTCTCTTTGCTGGTTTTTAGCTTAACTTATCTAATATTTTTAAGAAGTCTCTGTATATACGCTTATTAGCTTGTCCAACATTATGTATGGACTGCGACACAATTAATAAGAACCATTTGAAAAATTAACTTCTCTGTTATTTACTTTCTTAGCCAAGATCTTGGAAGTATAGCAGCAAGGTGCCAAATTAGATCCATGCTAAGACAGAGTCGGGAAGTATAATGAGCAGCCAGAAGTATTGTTTCTGACCCCCATTTAGTCCAAAAGAGATTTAAAAACACAATCGTTCATTCATAAACATATGGCATATTAACTCAGTGGCTCTATAGTAATCTACACTGCCACAAAATCAATAAAGCTTCAATATTAAAGTACTTTGCCAGTGCTGAAAGCTTTGAATTATGCTGCTAGTCCTAACCTAGATCACAAATATCCAAGTTCATACAGCAAATTTCCATATGATAACTAGAGGCGAAAGGAGCATCTGCAGCTCACTGTGGTCTGCATCTGGCACTGTGCAGACGGATGTGCCATTACCATTCTGGACAGGACAGATGCTTCACACATGTCATCAGGTGACATCCCGCTAGTTGTCTCTACTAGCGATGTTTTGCACTGTTTGCCCTTTTGGCTGTGTGACAACAGTATGGCAGTCACCCTTAAAGGGACAGGTGAGCCATTGAGTTCTATAAGGATCTGAATGGTTTTTAGTAGCTGGAATGTTTTGCAAATGAACCAGTAGGGGAATTACCAACCTACGTCACACATGACATGACACGGGTTCAATCGCGCATACCAGTTGCAAAAAAGACCGGTTACAATTGCAAACATGTCGTGTTGTGCGGTAGGATGCCAAATTCGTCTTTTGCTAACAGCCATCATAAGAGCTGAATGGAGTGAGGACATAATTAAAAATGCTTGACTCTGCAGTTCTCAATTTATATCAGGTAAGTTCACGCTATGCTAAATCATACACATTACTTGTTTTTGTTTGCAGCAATGATTCAGCAAAAACAGTTAAATAGGGTTAATTTAACTGCGGACACTGAATGCTTAGAATGAAATGTAAAAATGTAAGTTCACATACTCTGCCTTACAGGTGCAATTCGCTGCCAATATGCAGTTGTTTTGCTTGTTGATGATTACCCAGGCCTTGTACAGTTCCGTCTTTTTTCCTTGTCTTTGGCTAAGCAGAACCTCGGTTTTTAGCACTACAAAGTTTTGAATCTGGTAATCATGGAACATTATTTCTTGCACATGACCACACAGAACAAAATTGTTGGCATCCAAAGACTTGTAGGCCTTTAACTTCTCTCTTGTAAAATCACTTAAATGAGATAGTTGTATATTTCAGGCTGGATGCTTGGTCATATCGTCTTATCCAATATCCATTGGGAGGGTGCTATTGCAAATGGACCTGTCAGATGAACGCTGCTCACTTTGACGTTAACTTTGCTGAATAACCGTGCTTGTCACTGGGTGACGAGCTGTTATAATACGCTGAAAGCATTATGTAAACAATATATAATATGTAATCAATATAACTTATCTCTAATACAACAACAAACTCTGTACCGCATCAGATGTCATTCCCTCGCTGTAAATGCTAGCCCTCCTGGATTTTTTCTGCAACCAGTAATTTGTGTTTATTGTTATATTTTTCAAATTTCTTTTTTATTTTTAGATGAGAATGTCGTTTCATGCATGTTTGGCGCAACATGAGGGTGTTTTTTTAACTTTATATAATAAAAAAGTCTTAATTTTGGTACTATTTGGATGAACAATTTTACAATTTTAAGAAAGTGAATTTATGCCATGCAAACCAACATCCACATCCAGGATGATTGTGTGTACTTAACCTACATTTTTATCACTGTGTGTTAAAACATTTTAAATTTAAATCACCTTTAAAAAATTGAAGCCAGGTTAATTTAGGCTTCATCTTCACTGGTGTGTTTTTCATTTTAAATTTATATTTTATAAAATTTACTTGCACATTTCTGATATATTTGCATTAATGCTTTTACTGTTTTTAGAGGACATCTCCAGTTACAACTGTGATAAGCCTACTTTATATTTAAAGGCTTATGATTAAATAAGAGTCCAAAAAATTTTGGTTTTAGATTTTTTTTTCAGATCGAATGGAACAGATGGAAAGTTTATGAAAAAGCAGCCAAAATTGTGCAGCATGAATGTTAACTTCTTTGGTGATATATTGTCTGGGTTGGTGTTGTATTTTATGCTGCAAAAACCTTGTAATAAGCTGCCAGTGCATTTTGTTATTTTACACATTCATTTATTTATATTTTATTTCTTATACATTATATTAATTCAAATTACTAAAATGTCAAAAAAGTCACTTTGTTAAAATGTAGAGTTGAATTTAACATGAAAAGTCAACAGAGCTGAGATCAAGATCCCATTATGAAATTCACAACTGTAAATAGACGGAAAACACAAAATATGGAAACTGTTAATTGACAGACATTTTTACAGTGTATGTGAATTGCACACAAAAGGTGGTGTCTTCAAAAAACTAAAATAAATATCTTTGATATATTTGAAACAATAATAAAAATAGATAGCCATTTGACTCTTCACCTCTGTAATTCCCTGGTTTGACCCTCGTCTGGCAATTTCGTGCAGCATTATACTTGATCATTGCCTTCCTCAAACTGCACTGCCCCTCCATCATGCGGCCTCCTGCTGATTTATTGCTTCGCATTAAATTCTGTGACACAGTTTTTGTCTCAGCTGAGCAATTGGCCGCTTAAGCAGCTCTGCTAATTGATCCTGTAAGACTTGTAAATCATGCTGGTGTTCCTCTTTTCTGTCTCTCCCAGCCTGTGGATTAATCTCATTAAGAACTGAATTACACTCGCCAAGGCGCATTACAACGCACTTTTGCAGCTTACAAGAGACTCGACCCCTGTGCAATAACTGAGTTGTGCAGGCCAGTGTAAAAAAAACTTCCAGAAATTTCACATTAAAGTAGGATACACTGTTGTGTTGTATTGTATATGAAATATTGGGTCCAAAAAACAGTGTATTCAATTGATTTTCATTATGGACTTTTTTGTGGATGAAAAAATGGGTGATGTTTTCTATTATACACTCAAAAAATTATGTTTGCTGTTTGTTAAAACTACTTATCTATCTATCTATCTATCTATCTATCTATCTATCTATCTATCTATCTATCTATCTATCTATCTATCTATCTATCTATCTATCTATCTATCTATCTATCTATCTATCTATCTATATAAACAACATAGAAAATAATATTCAAATAGGTCAAAGACATCTAAAATGTCTCATTTTAGATTCTGCATTACATACAAATGACAGATGTGATTTTAAATACATAATGTACATAAAATACACATATGGCCACATAAAATATCCACCTATTTTACCCCTTTTACAAGATGTAAGATAAGCCTTTAGGTGTCTCCAGAATGTGTCTGTAAAGTTTCAGCTCAAAATACCCATTAGATTATTTATTATACCCTCCAAAATATGCCCATTGGTATCAAATACAAATGCTGGGTCACACAAATCGTCACCTTGGAATTATAAGGTTCTATCTGCGTTCTGAATGATTTTGAGATGTTGAGCTTAAAAGTTTTTGCATTCCATAGCAAACAGTATGTGTGTAACATTTGTTTTTTTTTTTAAATAAATGTAAACAACTTATAAAAAAACATTCCATAGTGTAAATAAGTTGTCAATTAATAAGAATATGTCAATAACTTAATTTTGACAGAAATGTCAGATAGAACCTTATAATTCTAAGGACGAAATGCACACAAATACGGCGACCATGTGGCTGTGGTGATTATAGCGATCTTTATTACAAGCATGCTCTGTTTTAAAAACACTTTAAACTTTTAAAACTTATAAAAATCTGTGTATTTTGGAACAAATATTTTAATCTCAGTTTCTTTGCAAAATTTATGTTCTGTGGACATGTGTATACATGTTATTATAGAAACATGATGCCTGTCAAGCAATTCGGTGGGTGGGGAGAACCGTACTCCTATGTCATGTTGCAGTGGGCTTCAAAATCACTGAGATTTGGGTCCCGTTTTAACGTCAGGAAATTTAAAAAAAAGAGACTTTTTTGGGTTTATATCTCTCCAATATGACAGTGTACACACTGTACATACACACAGTTCTGTCCAAGCAGCTTACAAAAGTTGATTTTCATCATAGGTGCCCTTTAAAATTTAAGCTTACTGTAAATGCTTTAATTTGAACGAACATATTTTAAAGACAATAAAAATATAAAATAATGAGATGATTATAGTTTAAACTGAAATCTTTTTAAATTAAATAACATGCATTACAAAATAAGCTCATTTCAGGTTACCATGGAAATACTTATTTTGTTTATTTCGTTTTCCCTACAATAAATAAACCTAAATGTGATTTTTTTATTAAATAATGTAAAATTAACTTTTGTAAAAATTATGTCAAATCATTTTCAAAGTCATACACCATCATTCATGTAAATTCATTCAAATATTTATGCGATAATAAAAGAAATACTTATTCTGACCTGCACTCATTAAAATATATAAAAGATAAAGGGATTGTATAATTTAAAAAACTTCTTGCTTACTTCAATTTTTAAGTTACAATTATTTATCCTTAAAAAGTGTCTTTTAATAAACTATCAATATATATATATATATATATATATATATATATATATATATATATATATATATATATTTATTTATTTATTTATTATTATTATGATTATTATTATTATTATTATTATTCTTTATTTATTTTTTATTTTTTCTAAATATTAAGTAGTAAATCATGGTGAAAAATGTATGAAAGTCTTTATTTTTTCCTCCTTAAAAGGTAATTAAACACAAGCAATGTTTTTTTTATGCTTGAACATCCTTTTCATATGTGACTCAAGTGTTTGTCAATATTAAATGTCACTTGAAATAACAGCTCAGCTATGTAACACATCGGATATGAAAGGATTGGCTATGAAAGTTCATAACATGCAACATAAAAAAGTCAAATTCAGTTATGGCACCATTAAAATAAACATCATCAAATATAAAAGACAATTATCAAATATCCTTTTGATTGATCATTTCTATCTATGAAGTGATCAGTTACATAATGGCTCAAATAGGTTTTGACCCTTGCGTTGGTAATTGGATAAGTGTCTGTGGAGCCTCGGATTTATCGGCTCTCTGTCTCTGTTGATGAAGTAAACTATCTGTATGCCTCTTCTGATCTAATGAGGAATCCGTCTCCACTTCTCTCTCCAGCTTATTATATGAAGGAGTTCTGCTGTTCTTCGATCAGTCCTGAAGTCCCGAAACAAGCCCATTGATCAGCCCGGTGTTATGCTTTCAGTGATTCATCAGCCTCAAGGGTGCTTCTACTAGTATTGCATTAGTAAGCAGAGTTCCTCTTATGTTTTACACATTTGTGCGAGTAGTAAAACTCTTGATGGGGTTTATAGCTCATGTTGTGTCTATATTATCCATCACAGCCGCGATAATGAACACGTCTGCCCTTACATCTCTTAGAAATGAAAGTTGATTCAGTCGTAACACAGCAAGACTCTTCAGTTGTGACTCAAAAAGATCAATATTTCAAAAGCGATATTGCTTTTGCTCCGTGCTGGGAGCCCGAAGATGTAAATCACGAAGCCAGGGCACTTTTGATTGAGATGAAGTGTAGTTTTGCTGTTGCCAGTGTAATCGTTTCATTTGTTTGCATGTGGTAATTTGACAAAAAATTCTCCTGTAAGACTCGCTAGAATAAAAGCCCTATTTGTATGATGAATATTTATTATTCATGTAGTGATCCAGTGCTTATATTTAACAGTTTGTTTCAGAGCGATCGAATGAAAGCTGTTTGTCTCTCAACAGGCAAGGTGTTAGGACAGGTATCTAAAATCCTTTTGCTGCAATTCAAGGCATGGCTCTTTCCAAAAAGCAGGCAACCAGCAAATTGAATTCCCCAAACAGCCGAAGTGAGGGAGCCGAAGTGCTTAAGTGCTAAGTAAGGTTCTTATTTAAGCCTTCGGCACTTATTGAAATACTTGATGAGGGATATAAAGTGGGTTTGCAGTGATTACCGAGAGAGCAAATCGGGTAAGATGTGCCACCAGGATGATACATAGTAGAGAAATTGAGCGTAAACCCCAATGAGTTAAGCCAACTTTTATAATAGTTATAACACCTTTAATAATAACACTATTTTTGTGTTGTAAATGTATTTCTTTGATGACAAAGCAAATTTTTCACCTGCAATACATATATTGCAATATACTTTATTTTAATTTTAATTGCTAATTAATAAATATATTAAAATTATATTAAAATTATTTTAATAATTAGAAATATAGAAAAAACAGCAATAGTTTTAATCTAGAAGTTTCTGTAACAATATTATACGGTCAAATTTGATTGATTTGGTGCAGAACAGAGTACTTATTTTAAAAAGTAAAAAACATCTACAGTCTTCATCTAAAGTTCCAATGTTCAAAAGTCAATGCAAAGCGTGAATTTGTCTTTACAGAATTATTTTTTCAGGCCTACAATCAAACAGCTAGGAGCTACTTTTTTGCTGGGTTTGTGGCATCACTAAGCCTACACTGGTCATAACCCCCCCCCCCCCCCCCCCCCCCCCTGATGAGTGAGCATAGATAGTTTAAATGATTTAGCTGTTTGTTAAACACATACCTTTTATTTCAGGACAAATGGCTGTCAGAAATTGTTCACTTAAAACAAGTGAACATTATGCAACAACTGTAAGATAACCTATTATATTGATTTTTTGGGTATATTTAGTATGTGTAATATATGGGTATATTTAGGGTATATTTAAATTTATATAAATAAGTTGTACTACACACAGTCATACTAGCCTGATCTCACAAGGAAACGTAAGTATTTTACGCTTTGTTAGTTTAGTGGCTAATTTTTACGAATTCGTACGAGTTTATTCATACGAAAATGTACTATTTTAAAAAGGAGGCGTGACACCCAACCGTCATTGGGTTATGAGCAAATCGTACTAAATTGTACGAGATAGATCGTACAAATTCATACGAATTAGCCGCTAAATCAAAAAGTCACGAATTGCCGTGAGATTGCGTTGATCATACCTGTCAACATTGGGATGTGAAAATAAGGGACACGCTTACCCCCACTCCCGCACAGAAGTAGAATCAAGTTATCACATCTCATTAAACTTTTCTTCACTGTATAATTTAAACATTCTGATTAAAGAGCAGCGAATGATTCTCTCATTTAGATTTTTTATTTAATTACATTAAATAACTTTAATGTGTCACTTTAAAAATGTACATATCTATAATGAAAGCATTCAATTGCTTTCCTAATGGTTTATGCTCGTATAAGACAAAATCAGTTGTATTTAAAAGAAAACCCATCAAGATCGACATCTTTAGATGTTATTATTATTATTATTATTATTAATAATAATTATTTGTTTATGTCTGTTCAAACAGAAACACACACCCAATATCCAGACTTTTGCTCCACCTCAATAACGTGTACAGAATCCGTTTGATAAAAAGCATCTATTTATCACTATGGAACACGTCTGGCAGTCACGCAATTGGTCATGCGCTGCTACATGAACTGTTTTGAGGAATGTATAGGAGGGGCAACGGCATCTGTAATGGAAATGAAGGGAATCCTGTTGTTTTTATATTTATTTCAAAGTGTTTTCAAGCCTAAATAAAACGAAAGCTCAGAACAGATTACCATTTAAGAGCATTGGGCGCTCCCTGGTGGTTCGGCTGTATGGGTTGCATACAGGGTGGATCAGCTCTTTAATGTTTATATCCATCCTTCGTTAAAAGATTGAAAATACGGAAGAAATATTGGAAAATACCTTTACGGGATGATAGCGGGATAGAATTGTAAAATACAGGAGAATCCTGGGAAAAACGGGAGGGTTGACAGATATGCACACAGTCAAAAGTTTGGAGTCCAAAAATTGACATCTATGAATACTTTTGTGTCTTTGACAACATTGCCATCATCTTAACATTTACTCATAAGTGACTTCATTCAGCCATAAAATATTTAAAATGGTAACATAGGCCACTCAAAAACGAGAGCTGTTCTAAACCTTCATGAGTTTCTTTCTGTCTTTTGAACACAAGATATTTTGAAGAATGGAGCCATTGACTTCCATAATAGAACAAACAACACAATGACTGTGTCAGAAATCACATACTTGCATGATATATATATATAGTACATTAAAAACAATATATGAGACAAGTAGTATGTTTGAATTCATTGTAATCGAAAAACTGTCCAGAAGCAAGAGGAACTCGGATGACCTGCTACTGCCTGTGAGATTCTAAAGTGTGCATCCAATGGACGCTACACTATCCCATAATGCCACCCGAGAGAATTCACGAATGGGAGAAAAGTGATGCAACAGTCCTCTAGTAAGTTCTAATTCAGAGTACATACTCGAGTAGTAGTTGATTTCAGACACAGCCAATGTCAATAAGTCAGTACCTTCTGGTTTCCAACATTCTTTAAAATACATTATTTTGCATTCAACAGACGAAAGAAACTCAAACAGGTTTGCAACAAGTGTAGTGTAAGTGATGACACGATTTGCTTAAAAAAGCATGCTTAAATAACAATGCAAAATTTAATCACAACCACTCACTAACCTACTTTAAACGTATACGCCGGCTTTGCACTGTAAACCAACTGCATGCATTAAGACACACTAGGAACAAGTGAAATCTTGAACTTTAACCTCACAGCTCAACAACCAACCATGACTAAGCTCGAAAAATGGCCTTGGCGTGGACACTGTTGTGCTATACATTACAGTTTGCCCAGTTTTGCGGTTCTGAATGGAGTTGATGTCATATCTGCTTAGGCGGGGGTGGAGAGGCTCTCATCGCCATGGAGATAAGAGAGCTTGTTTTTTTGTTTTTTTGCGTGAGTGGAGTGGCTTGTCAAGGTCAGGAGCACAGAGTCTCTCGGCCCACACAGGAGAAGGAGGAGCAGGACACACTGGTAATTGTTCACCGGGGAGGAAACCTACTCCAACGCTGTGACTGTAATGACAGGGACAAACTGTAAATAGGGACGCTTTTCTACTGTACCCCTTCAGTCTGTGCTGTGATGCGGAAGCATTGTAATTTACTTCAAGTACAAACCAGTTGAGCTGTTTGGGCATCAAAACAAAAGCTTTTAGTTAGAGGTAAATTAAAGCCAAACCTTACAAAGTACAACCCCGATTTCATAAAAGTGGAGACATTTTGTAAAATTGTCTTACAGCAAGAAGGTCGCTGATTTGAGTCTGGACTGGGCCATTTGGCATTTCTGTGTGGAGTTTGCATGTTCTCCCCATGTTCGTGTGAGTTTTCTTCTGGGTGCTCCAGTTTTCCCCACAGTCCAAAAACATGTGTTATAGGTGAACTGGGTGAACAAAATTGGCCTTAGTCTGTGTGTGTGTGGGTGTTTCCCAGTACTGGGTTGCGGCTGGAAAGGCATCTGCTGCATTGAACAAATGCTGGAGTAGTTGGTGGTTCATTGCACTGTGGCAACCCCTGATAAATAAGGGACTAAGCCGAAGGAAAATGAATGAATCTAAAAGAGTTTGATTTTGAAGGCCTCAACTAAACTAAAGTTTAACACATTGTCACATCAACTTTCCTTGATTTATTGTTTAATTGATTTGGAATTGAAGATAGACTGTTAAAGTCAGCTTGAACTGGAGGCTGCGACCGCTTTTTTTTAACAATTTTTGATTCTGATGCAGTTCCTAAAGAAATGGAGTATTAAATGAGCAAACAGTGGCTTTGGTTTGTTTTTTGGATGTAGTAAAGTAGTCATTTCATAAAGAAAGATCAGGAAAAATGGTTTTGGGAGAGTTATTATAACCTAACAGGCACCTCCTTCTCATCATTTTTATTTGTTGTCAAAACTGACAGCTGGAGGGCTGTGGTTAAGTATGTTAACCAGTAAACATACTTAAATATGTTTACTGAATACCTCAGACAGACGTAATCTAAGTATTTAAAGGGCCATGAAACCCCCCTCTTTCAGTTTAAGTCTACCTCAGAATTTTTTAAATACTGCTCTGTGATGGGCGTGGAGCACTGCGAGCAGAGGGAGGAGCGGGCGTGGCTGGCAGAGCAGGGGAGCGAACAACTGTTGTCAGTTGGCTCACAAAAAATTATCTGACAAAAGCTAAAAAATTATCCAGTTTTCCCCACAATTAAAGCTAACAGGTGCCAATGTTGTCTTAACTGATGCTAAACACACAAATCTGTTAAAATAAAAAAGTACTCCAGGGTTTCTTGAACCTTTAACTGAAAACAAACAGGAAGAGCATTTTCAGATTTTAATTATAGATTAGAAGGACAAACAATTATGTTTCCTAATGATATGCACAGATGAATTGTTCACCACAGAACTACAGTAGCAACGCGAGCTAACAAAATCAATATAGTTAGTTTTGATTACATGTGTATTTTAATCTTTTTCCCAGTCTAATAATACAAGACTTTAGAAGCTCAACAGTCTGTGATCATCATTAGCTCATTTTACATAGACTTTTCCAGAATATTGTTATGAAGAACTTCTGAAAGGGTCTGTATTTAACGCTACAGAATGACTTTTTTTTTAATGCAATACTACTGAGGGCTACTGAGATACAGTAGTGCACTTTCATCCCACTCATTACACAGGCAGATTTCTTTTTCATATTAGTAAAGCAGTCCTGAATTCTTTTCAATTTTGCTTTGAGTTTGACAATTCTCTCATGACTTAAGCTGCAAAATAAAAGTCAAACAGAATGGACAAATCAGATTCATGATATTTTTGCATTTTTTGTGTAAAAGTAGGACCCACGTAAAGGGTGGCTCTATGCTTTTTGTCTATTTTGACCCCAATATTTCCCTTCTCATTTAATAATGTCAATAGTTGAAGGTGTGCTTTGGCTGCAAAATAATCATTACTATTGCAAACATGTGTTTTATGTGTAGGCCTGCGGCTTTTGCTCCTTGGCGAGGGCAGATGGAGCAACAGCCATGTCTGTAATTATGTATAATTATGTGTCTCATCGAGTGGGAGGGAAGGCGAGCTGTGGTTATGTAATTATTAATCAACACTGGCCATAACCCTCCGCTGGCGGCCAGGTACAGTAAAGTCCCTCATCAGCTCATAATGTAAGAGCTCTTCAGGTGATGAGAGATGCTGCCAGCAGTCAAATGTACTGTAGATCAGAGGATGTACCCGCCTCACAACATATATGTAATAGGATAAGTAATAAAGCAAATGGTCATACAGTTATAATTCATTTTGTAATACTTGTATAATAATATATGTAATAATAATAATGTAATAAAATACTATTGGCAAGGAGGACCCAAACGCAGAATAGACAGGAGAACACAAGGTTTATTTACAGGAAGGACACAAGGCAATGCAGAAGGACAGTCCACACAATAGTGCAGGGTGATGGCAGGAAAACAGGCTGGTGAGGGATGGAGACTCAGGACGATATAGATGGGAGAGTCTTGTGGGGTGGAACAGGAAAGAGGAAATTCCAAACTTCAGGCCAAGCAGTCAGTAAGTAGCTAGCAGAAGCTCAGGTTTGGGACAGGTGGCAAACAGATGGACCGTCAAGCCAAGGGGAATCCACAACTCAGGATGCAAGTGACATAAGCAACACAACAGGACTAGACAGCTGGGGAGACAAGAAAATCTAAAAGAAAAAGCAAAAACAGAACAAAAAGTAAGAAATATTTTGGAGGGGGGGGGGGGGGGGTAAAAAAAAGTTCAAGTAACTTCGCTGAGAGGAGAAAAAAAAAGTAAATGGCTATGCTAGTTTAGATGTATCTTTATCTGTAGATCACTTGCAGAGAAATCCTATAGACTCGGAGGGGGTCACACACTGAACAAGAAGCGCAACATTTTATGAAGCTCTAAACATTCACTCTTTCGGTGTCTGTCTGTGGCAAATAGAAAATGTACATGTGCGACAATGATGACAGATGACACATTGTTGACACATTTACAACCCCTCCTACTGCATCTTCTTCTTTTAACAAGATTGTTTTTAGTAAACAATCCCATTTCAAAATAAAAGTCCAACATACAAAGTTAAATACAAACTTAAAAGCAATTTAGAAAAAATGTTTATTGTTGTCTGACTAGGAAACATTGTGGCTTTTTAATCGTAGCCTGAAGCATGCATGATAATGATCCCAGAGCAACATATCAGTCTGTGTTTTGGCTAGTGATCTCCTGATGATGCGGCTTCTCGTAAGGTCGGAACTAAAGTACATGCAAATTATTCATGAGTCACGCAACAGTCTGTTTTGTGTTCTGATGTGTTCTTTGCCCACTGGGGTTTTAAACACGTGTAATTTACACAAGAACGAGGAAGCAATGGTGTCACTGTATGCCCATTTCCATATACTGATCTCTTATTATTCAACTTAATATTATTTAACCAGGTATACCCAGATTTTCTTTATATAGGGCACCTTTAACAAAAGGTGATGGAAACCCATTACTTATCCTGGAAAATGTTCACTTTCAGCATAGTTGATAAACAGTTTTATAAAGCTCTAAACATTCATTCTTTCGGTGTCTGTCTGTAGCAACTAGAAAGTGTACATGTGCGACAGTCTGGAGAATGCCGACAGATGTTTGTGAGCAGATGTTCTTCTCTCACAGCCAGCATCTTAGTTGTGTTTAGGGGTACTTGTGAGAAGCCTGACACATTTACAACCTCACCTATGCAACATGGGGGGTGTTGGAATGTTTGAATACAGTATACAGTCACTGAGCCTTTTTGAGCTTATTTAGCCCTCAAATGTAGAACGAAAAAAAGACGAGTTTGCATGACTGTAAATATCTTTTCTTTAATCTTGTGTCCAAGACTGCAGTGCTGTTGATGATTTTAAGAAGAACAGATCAGCCAAAATACAGGCTCTGCTTATCAATCCAGCTGAATTTTACAAGGCAGGCATCATTGACATCTTCTTTTAAAACATCTATTTCTTCATAAGGATGTATAGGTGCAGGGTCTTTGTAAGTGAACATATAACAAGGTCATTCTCATCCAGAGATGTGCTATAAACCTTATTATGTACCAAAAGGCAGTTTTTTTGTATGTGGGTGTTACTTTTGACCTCTGTCATCTCAAATGGGAGTCTTTGATGGCCACAATAATAATATAATGAAAGCCATTCGTTTCTAAATGACTGCTAACCACCTCTTGAGGTCTGATTTTTGCTATTCATGTCTGTAGGAGATTGAAAGGACTAGTTGCTTAAGACAGTGAGAGTAAAAGAGAACACATCATGAAAATTAGGCTTCACCATAGGTTTTTTGGGGAGTTTGGATTTTGCTCGGATACATATTGAGTGGAAGAATTATAACGGCAGTTTTTATGCAAAAACTCGGAAGCGAGTTAGCATTTTAGCAGTTCCGGTTCCCTCATCCCAAAGCCAATGGGTATTTTTGAATGATTTTGGTTAAAACGCTTAAATAAGGTTCGTGGCAACCACACATTCAAGATACTTTCACATTTTAATCTATGACATAAACATGCCAGTTACATCACACTCTTGATTTTTTTTAAATCGGTTGCGCTTCTTTAAATAGACAGGTGCTATCAAGTTGCTAATTGGGAGTAAAGGCGGTGTCAGAGACTTTTTGTGTCATCGAGCTGAACTGGTCTGGAACGCAGCCCGCTTGCATTGGTCATTTGGATTTGTCTGCTGTTTACATAAATAGTTTTATATTGTTTGTAGTATTTTTCTAATTTGGAATTCATATTGTGTGTAGAAAATGCCTTCACTTGTAGAGACCGTCAAGATAGATTAATTTGTTGATCATTTATTTTAATTAAACCATTTTATGAAGCTATACTGCTTTCCAGTGCAGCCTGTCTCTTTCCTGCTCTCAGTAATGCAATTGTGTGAAGAAATAAAAAATACATACTTTCATTTTAACGTGATCAATTGATTTTTGTCAGTTTTTTTTTTTCATTTAAACACATTTAATTCTATGCCATAACTGCAATATTGACACTCCTTTTTAAAATAAAAATTCCTTATGGAACTTGCAGGTATTTGACAGATTTGTCCTTCATGCCTCGTTTCTGTTGTCTATAAGGTAAGCAGGCTGCACATGCGCAATACACTTATTTAAATATGTCTTATGATAATACTATATAGGCACATTTATAAAACATACAGTACAAGTTTTACAACTTTTACAACAACCGTGAAGCAAAACAAATATATTTTCCACATAAAAAAAAAACTAAAGGCAAATAAGCCTAGATAGATTTTTTGCGTATTTGTATTTGTTTATAATATATAGCGTGGATTAAAATATAATAAACCGAGAAAGTACACTGTGTCATGGACCATATGTCTAAAGATAAGCTTAAAAAGTTTTCTGTTTTCCGGTTGGACAAATCGTGTAAGCGTAATGAACATTGTTTGAACAGAGAGCTTATTATTTGCAAACTTCGAAAAGCCTATAGCAAACTCCTATAGGGATTTTATCAATGGAACCATCAATGGAACGATCAGCAAAGGACCTCGAGCCAGGAATCAAACTGGGTTGCAAGTGAGCCGATCAGTGCTGTGTCGGCACACTTAACCACCAGGCTATTGGTGTCGTAAACAATCTGTGTCTCCCACTTCAAAAAAAAAGTCCCACATACAAATTTAAATATAAACTTAAAAAAAATAACGGAGGAAAATGTTCAATGTTGTCTGACTAGGAAACGTGGCTTCTTACATGCAGCCTGAGGCGTGCCTATTAGTATTCCCAGAGCAACATATCAGTTTGTGTTTTGGCTAGTGATCTCCTGCTACTACTCGTATGGTCTGGACTACGTAGAACCTGAACTAAAGTACAGGCAAATAATGCATGATTCATGCAACAGTCTATTTTGTGTTCTGATTGCACTTTTGCCCACTGAGGTTTCAAAAAATGTAAAAATAAGTGAAATTTACACAAGAACAAGGATGCAATGGTGTCTGAGGCTCACGTTATGCCAATTTCAATGTACTGATCCCTTATTATTTGACTATGACCATGTATACCAAGATTTTCTTTATATAGGGCACCTTTAACAAAAGGTGATGGAAACCCATTATTTATCCTGGAAAATGTTCACTTTCGGCATAATTCATAAACAGATTTAAAATGCACTGTATAGACAGGGGACTGGAGAGGTAATAGTTTAATATATACAATATATTATATATATAAAAAAATAAAAATAAAAAAAAATAAATAAATATATATATATGGAGGTAAATTGGACAAACTATAAATGATCTGTGATCCCAGGTAAAAAGGTGCACTAAAATACACATTAAGTATACTTAGCACACTTTTCAGTAATGTACTAAAAGTGCTCTATTTTCACACACTAATTTTGTACTTATTGTACCAAAAATAGTATTAAGTATATGTTAAGATAAACTTAAGAATATTTAAGTGTACTAAACTGTGCTGTTTTGAGACACCATGAAATGGAACTAAAATTATTTAATTATTTAAGTATTTTAAAAATATATATTTAGTTACAACTAGAAATACACTTGAACCGTAATTTAAAAATATGTTTATAAACAGTTATAGTAACAAGTATAATAGTAATATATTTAAAAAATATACAAAATGTGAAAAAGGTGTGCTAAAATTCACTTCAAGTATAAGTACACTTTTCAGTAATGTACTAAAAGTGCTCTATTTTCACACACTAATTTTGTACTTGATGTACTAAAAATAGTATTAAGTATATTTTAATATAAACTTAATACCATCTAAGTGTACTCAACTGTGCTGTTTTGAAACACTATGAAATTGAACTAAATTATTTTAACAATATACATTTGTATTTGAAAAAAATTAGTTACAACTGGAAATACACTTAAACCCTAATTTTAAACATTTAAAATTATATTTATGATTAATTTAAAGTATAATAGTAATATATTAAAAGAATATACAAATTGTGATAGAAGTGTGCTAAAAACTGTATTAAAAGTGCTCTATTTTCCCAAACTAATTTTTGTACTTAATTTGTATTTAATGTACTAAGAATTTGTATTAAGCACATTTTTAAATATACTTAAGATCATTTACATGTACGTGTACTCAACTATGCTATTTTAAGACACCATGAAATTGAACTAAAATGTGCATTTAACATACTATATCTGTATTTAAATAACTATATATAGTTACAAATACACTTGAACCCTACTTTTAAACATTTATAAGTATATTTATGACTAATTAGACATAGTATAAACAAATAGTATTTGAAAATAATATACAAAATGTAAAGAAAGCATGCTAAAATACACTTCAAGTTCACATTTCTGTAATATTCTGAGCTGAGGCTTCACATATATATTTGACATCTTATGAAAAGGGGAATAATATGTTCCCTCTCTTAAGATAATTAATTCTTTATAACAAAATATTTATCCCACAAAATATTTAGTCTTTTAATAATTTACCCATCTATCTGATGACATTGTGGTGTATGTCTGTTGTGTGCCTTGGCTTTTTTAAACTGGGAAGCATCTCTGGGATCAGTGCGCTCCATCTTCATCTGTAAAGTGGAAACAGGTCCAGTTTACTAATTTAGAGCCTCACTGGTGGCCAAACACACACTGTTTGGAGATGGTCCTGAATGCTCCTCTGGTTTGGCCTGTTGTGAAGGGTCTTGCGAAGGTGTGCCAGTTTCTACTCTTGGTGCACAAATAAATAATAGCCACAATTTGTCTCAATAAATGTCCCCCTGTAAACTGATGACACATGAGGGAAGACAGAAGATGCAAGATGTGTGAGCGACCAAGTGATGTGTTGGATTGAGATGCTATTATGATTCTTCATTTTAAAAATAATATGAGATTGCTTGCAATTATTTGCATTTGCTGGATTTATCAGATGTGTGTTTGAGTAAAATGTTAATATTTGTGTTCTTCTGTAAATGTCTGATAATAATCCTTCTAAATTTCAAATATAAATATTGTAATTCAGAACATTTTATTCTTCATAATTAGACAATTGGCCAGAAACTGTATTTATCTTTTGTTGTGTTTGAAAATCAGGGTTATTCCACCTAATAATTCTTATTCTCTGGAAGTTAAAAAAGATGATATTGTGTTGTCTAAATGAATATGTATAATAAGTCCTGTCTAACATATATACATACATGTTATTGGCGTTTAGCTATTAATGGCAAACCCTGAGAAATAATAACTTTGAAATGGTTTCTTAAATTATTTCAAAGCTGTATATTATTGTTTCACTTTGGTAAGTTACGATATTTTAAATGTTTCCAAAAAAAAATACAGAATGTACAGTAAAACAATACTTTAATATTGCAAATTATTATTATTATTATTATTATTATTATTATTATTACATTATAATATATACATTGTCAATATGTTAATATATTTAAAATGCAATTTATTCATGTGATGGTAAAGCTGAATTTTCTGCGGCCATTACCCCATTGTTTCATGTCAATTGATTCTAATATTTAAATTCAGTGCTCAAGACTCAAGATTTGATTCATTGTAAAGCTGCTTTGGAATGATAATTAAAATGAAAAATGCAAATAAACTTGAACTGAACTGAATAGAATTTAATTGAATCAAGAAGCAAAAATGTTAGTGTTTCGCTGCACTGTAAAAACGGCTGTGATTTTAACGGTAAATAACTGTAAAAATGCTACAGTAAAAATCCGTAACCTGGTTAACAGTGTTTCCTTAATATATATGACGAATAACCGTAAATTGACTTTCCCAGAATTCCCTGTATGGCACATCTATTCCCTGTATACACACTATTGATCTTTTTTGTTGTTTCCTCATCAGTTATGTACATTAGAGATTTGTGGTACCTAGATTTATGTTACATCTAATGTTGATAAACAATGTTTATTTTATGACTTTAATTTTATGCGTGTTACCATACTGGTGTTTAGTAGCTGTGCGCATGACACTGAGCACCTTCTTTATACTGATACACTTTTCTGCTTGTGGGAAAAGTTGGTTGTGATGAGGATTTGTTTATTATGTAACTTACTCATCACCACCTGCATATGGCTGCAATGTGTCTAACTGTGCAACAAAAGATGTGTAGATGTTAGTTATTCAAAATACAGATATATTACCTCTATAAATGAATGAAATACGGTAGTTTATCGTAAAAAAAATGAGAAATTACTTTTACGGTTTGTACCGTATTTTTAATGGTAAAGTACTGGCAACCACAGCTGCCGTTTTTTTTACCGTACATTTTACGGATTTATTTTTTATAGTGTGGAGTTTTGTGGATATTGTGATACATTTTTTCAAATCCTTTTACGAATTTATTAACACTTTACAATAACAGTACATAAATAATAATGTGTTCAAATGTAAACTAAACTTTATAATGAATTCATGATGAGTTCATGAATGAACTTTAACTACAACATGAGTAACAAGAGTTCAGAGAGATTACTTGTTAGTACATGTTGTTAATCAATATTGTTAATTAATGTTTGAATTAACGTTTAAATTTTATGCTTAAGTTAAACATCATGAACTCATGATATGTTAATGTGTAATTATGTCATTACTTTACTTGGAGGGCACATCATCATTACCTCATGCTTAACTACTTATGAACTCCTGTGTTTAAACTGTTCATGTTGATGTTGACACTTTTTTTTACTGTTAATCAGAGTAAACGCACTAGACGGACGTGCATAAGGAGTTCATGAGTAGTTAAGAATGGGTTATTGATGATGTACCCCTCCAAGTAAAGTCATGATAGAATTATACATTAACATATGATGAGTTAATGATGTTTAATTCAAGCATAAACTAATGTGGTAATTAATACATTAAATAACAAACAAGCATGTGCTAACAAGTAATTAAGAAAGCCTTTATTTACACATGAACTCTTGTAACTCATGCTGTAGTTAAAATTAGTTCATGATTAGCGCATGCATTAACTTATCATTAGTTCATTATAAAGTAATGTTTAGTTTACATAATAACACATCATTATTCATGTACTGTTATTTTAAAGTGTTACCTACTGTATGAATTTTATTATTGCAGTCTAGCTGACTAAACATAACTGAAACACTGAATAAAAGCAGATTAAAATGTTACTGACCTCTACTTTGATATCACCGCCTGCAATTCAACCCTACCAATTAATTGAAAACACAGTTAAAAAGAAACTGATTATTGACTGTCCAGGTGAGTTACGAGCATCATTCATGCCATTCGTCTTCACGACTTTACCAGTAAAATCCACTAAGCTCCCATCTTCCCAAAAATTCCCATCTGACTCCGTCTGTACTTAGCATGCATATGAAGCATGATGTCAGAGCACAACATCCAGCAATTGGCTCCGTTTATATCTGTTGCAATGAAGGAGAAGTAGATGAATAATAAGTGGCACCTCTTAATGAGGGCACTGATTACACACAAAGCGCATCATCAATCAACAGGAGCGTTTCTGCTTTAATAGAGCCAGACAAATGCAAAAAGGGGAAAACTGAGAACTCTCCGAGCAACAGGCCTCCTAGCTTTTATTATCAGTCTCTCTGCAATGTTAATATGAATTATTTGTGCCATCATACCGTCGAAAGAGTCGCGGCACAAGGAAAGAATGTTGATTAGCAGCAGCAGATCTGCAGACTTTCTTAGAAATGACTGCCATCGTATTAATTATGCTAAGCTGCTTTCTAAAATTGAGTCTAATCAATGACCTTAAACTGAAGATACTTGTGCAGAACTGGTGAATGCAGATAAAAGTATAATGCAGCATAAAATAACAGGATATTACAGGAAGTTGTAAACTAGACAAGCGTCTTCTTGATAAGACAGTTTAAAACATGTGCCCGAGTTAAAAGTAATTGTTTACATTATTATCATTATTTTGTATTGAATAAATTAATATTAATATTATGAAATGATAAAGATAATCCTCATAAAGATAATCAGCAATATTTGCCTAAATATGGATACAGATAAATTAACATTGCTGATATTGCTTGATCTCAGTGCTGGATTTGACACTGTTGATCACAGCATACTTCTTCATAGGCTGGAAAACTGGGTCAAGCTTTCTGGGACTGTCCTCAAATGGTTCAGATTTTACCTTGAAGGGAAAGGTTATCATGTCATTTTAGGTTACCATAGGTCAAGGTGGACACCCATGACATGTGGAGTCCCACAAGATTCAATTCTGGCACCTCTCCTGTTCAACCTTTGCTCCCACTGAGCCAAATAATGAGAAAGAACCAAATCTCTCACTACAGCTGCCCTGCTGCCTAATGACTACAGCCCCACTGACACCCTCTGCCAATGCATTGATGAATTTAACAGTTGGATGTGCCAAAGGTTTCTTTTTTCTTTCTTCTTTCTACAAAGACGAAACTGAAATCAAAATTGCATTTGGTAACAAAGATGAGGTTTTCTAAATGAAGGTGTACTTTGACTCTAGGGTTAAAACATCAAAAAAATCAAGTCATCTTAGAATCAAATCTTAGTTTCAGTAGTCATGACAAAGCAACTAAAATCAGCATCGAAAGTCAATCAAAAGTAACTCATGGCCCATTTCCACTGAGTGGTACGGTACGCTTTTATAGCCATTTCCACTGTCAAAAGGTATAAAAAAACGGACCGTACCATACCATTTTTTGTGGGTACCCTTTTGGAAGGGTACCTAGCACAACAAAAGGGTACCAAAAAGCGGAGCAAGATGCGCAGCTGAACACTATTGGTTTACAGAGAAACGTCACTAGCTTATGCAACAAGCCAGAAGAATGAAAACAAAGGAAGCACCATTTTTAAATACACAGCTGAGACATTACACCGTTATACTATGCACATATAATAACGAGCCATGGTTGACCTGAGCTTCAACAAACCTTGTCGTCATCTTGATGAACAGCCACAAAGCCAAGAAAAAGAGCAGAATCTACCCTGTGCCCGGTAGTTGTAGCCGTCTAAAGTGCGAGTGTTTTCGCTTTCTTGTGTGCGCTCGCTATATTTAAAAATAACAAACTTCTTAAGCTGATGATAATAACGTGCGTGTGATTATTAAAGTGCTTCTGACATCCGATCCTTTCAGAAATGGACAAATGCGAGAGTGAAATGCAAAAAAACAGAGAAGAATGAAAAAACAAAGGAGCAAATGATTTTTTCAGCAACCTAAAAGATGAACAAACTGCCATGTTGAACTATTATCATCACCTTTTGGACTGTTATAAACTCGGAATGACGGAATTACTGTCTAACAAGAGGTTACATGTGCTGCTGAAGATTAAAGATAAAGTTTACACTGACTGTAGGCTGTATGTTGCGTGTTGTCTTTGAACCCGTATAAGGCCTAAATGTATGCTGTATGTAGATTTTCTGTAATTGGTAACATATCAGAGACTGTAAGAGGCTGTATGTGTTTATATGTGTTGCATTTATTTATTTATTTTATATAATTGCAGACGTTACAGTCGGCTAAATAACCTTATCATTGATCTGCAGTTATAATCAAATCATGTTGATAGAAAGCTTAGTAATGAATATTTATACACAAGTATTTGTGTATAAAGCATCTGTTTTGTGAAAAATGTAATCTTGTGAGTACAGCTTTACTTTGACATTTCCTCGAGCGAGAATGACTTTGACTGAAACTTTCTGTTGTACACCACGCCCACCAAATGGTACCCTCGTATCCCTCGGACCCTTTTGGCAGTGGAAAAGCAAGCCTGATAACGGTGACCCATACTGTACCTTACTGTACCACTCAGTGGAAACGGGCCATAAATCAGCATTTTACCATCTCAAAAACACTGCAACATTCTGACAAGAAACAGAAAATCCCATCACACCAGTCTTCATGTCTTTACACTGGCTTCCAATTACATTAAGGTTTAAAAAATTATTGCTTTTATATACATCACTAAATGGCTAAATAAGCACCTCAATGCATTGCAGATATGCTCACTAAATATAAACCGATCACTGAATATAAACAGATCTCTCAGGTTATTAGGATTGAATTAGGGCTGGGCGACTAATTGAAAAGTAATCGAAATCGACATTCGGAACCTGTAATCGATTAAATTTTTCCAGGTCAATTTTTAAAAATAATTTTCCCTATCGAGTCACATGACCCTGCTGAACTGAAAAATGTTCAGCACTTTGCAGCAAGACCCGATCTCTATGGCATTAATTCAATGATAAATGTTGTGAGTGCAGTATTACAAGTTGAAAGCGCGTTCATATAATATGAGTGTGTGAATCTCTTGGCTCGGGTGCCGATGTCCTCTTGTTTGTGCATAAAACTTATTATGCGCTCTCAAATATATGCCGCTGATTTATTTACTGTTTTACAGCAAAAAAAAGTGACTGTTGGTTTTAAGCAATGTGTGTTTTAATTTCAGTTGTTCAACGTTGATGTTCAATAAATAATCAAAGATATTTAAAAAAATTCTTTGTTGTTTTTACTTCTTATACTATTTCTGATTATTTTATCATGTGAAAATGTGCTATATAAATAAACTTGCCTTGCTTAACATTTATCATCTAATAATTAATAATTGATTCTATCTATCTATCTATCTATCTATCTATCTATCTATCTATCTATCTGTCTGTCTGTCTGTCTGTCTGTCTGTCTGTCTGTCTGTCTGTCTGTCTGTCTGTCTGTCTGTCTGTCTGTCTGTCTGTCTGTCTGTCTGTCTGTCTGTATGTATGTATGTATATATATATATATATGTATATGTATATGTATATATATATGTATGTATACTATCTGAAATCATAAATGTGCAGGCAGAGGAACCTATAATAATTTGGCCACTCAATTAAAAACTGGTGCTGGACAGCTTTTTATCTCTCAAAGCCTCTTAACTGGAGCCATGGGTGAGGTCAAAAGTAAAAAAAAAGTATTCATGTTGAGTTGAGGAAAGTCTAGCGGTTTGTGCAGATAACACCAAATGTTGTTAATAAACAAGAACGGGAAATAAGATTTGGATAAGTCTCACAAAATCCCTTTTATATACAAGCTATTCGATTTCTAATCCTTTAGCACTATTATAGGATATCAGAAAGAGGCTGAAAACACTTCAGTATTGCTATGGCAAACCTCCCCAGCTCTTTAACCGGCAATGTCTATTCGATATTATTTCATTTCAGAAACTAGAGCTTCTGTGGGTTTAGATACAGTGCGATAACACCAGTAATTAATGTGTTTAATTAATGTTTGAATGTAATGTTTCAGGGGTCTCAAGGTTGTCACGTTGTTAAGGTTTCGCTTGGACCTGTAAATGTTGATTTCTTTTTCTAGATTTATTCAGAGGTTGGGTTATTTATTTATTCATGCACAAAACAATAAAATGGATACATTCCAAACAAAGATATGCTATTTATTGTGCCTCCAATGTGCTGAATAATGCGGCCAACTGTCTATTCAAACAGAATTGTGGGTTTAATCAGTTTAGTATTTAAAGTTCTCATCTTTGGATTTAATTTTCTGAAAATAAACAAATAGATCAAATTTTCAATGTGTAATTGAGTAAAGATTCATATCCAAAATATGTTCTTAGTTTTATTGTTTGAATATTCATTTAATTTTAAAATAATGTATATGTAATGTTTTAATCCGTATACCAAGCTATTTCTTATTATCAATTACTTCATCACAGAATTAAAAAAAACATTATAGTTGTATATTCCTGTACAATATTATATATACACTCAAAAAATGTTTTATTTTGCTTGTTCAAACTACTTATTTAAAATGAGTTGAAACAGCACAATTCTTGAGATTTCATTGGGACAACCTAATTTTTTTTATGTTCAATCCATATAAATTTGTTAAGTGTTAAGTTAACTTAATCGATTTGTGTTGGGACATATGAATGAATTGTGTTGAACCCTGCATTTTTTACAGTGTACAGTGAGTACGGAAAGTACTCAGACCCCGTAAAAAGTTTCACTCTTTGTTATATCCATTTGCTAAAATCATTAAAGTTTTTACATTTTTCCTCATTAATGTACACACAGCACCCCATATTAATAGAAAAACACAGAATTGTTATAATTTTTGCAGACTTGTTAAAAAAGAAAAACTGAAATATCACACGGTCCTAAATATTCAGACCCTTTGCTGTGACACTCATATTTGCCTCAAGTGCTGTCTATTTTTTCCATTCATCCTTGAGATGGTTTGAAACCTTCATTTGAGAGCTGTGTTTGATTATACTGATTTAACTTGATTAAGAAAGCCACACACCTGTCTATATAAGACCTTACAGCTCACAGTGCATGTTAGAGCAAACAACAATCATAAGGTCAAAGGAACTGCCTGAAAAGCTCAAAGACAGAATTATGGCAATTAGGCACAGATCTGACCAAGGTTACAAAAACATTCTGCTGCACTTAAGCTCCCTAAGAGCACAGTAGCCTTCATAATATTTAAACAAAAAGACATTTGGGATGACTAGAACCCTTCCTAGAGCTGGCGGTCTGGCCAAACTGAGCTAGAAGAGCCTTGATGAGAGAGGTAAAGAAGAACCCAAAGATCATTGTGGCTAAGCTCCAGAGATGCAGTCAGGAGATGGGAGAAAGCCGTAGAAAGTCAACCATCACTGCAGCCCTCCACCAGTTGGGGCTTTATGGCAGAGTGGCCCGACACATGACAGCCTGCATGGAGCTTGCTAAAAAACATCTGAAGGACTCCAAGATGGTGAGAAATAAGATTCTCTGGATAGAACCTTTAGGACTTAATTAGAATCGGTATGTGTGGAGAAAACCCGGCACTGCTCATCACCTTTCCAATACTGTAACACAGGGAGTGACAGAAACAACTGAGGTTAGGATCCACGTGCAGGTTTATTCGTTGTCAGAGAAGCAATGGTCAACACAGGTGCAAACAGATGTATATAGGCAGTCCAGAATCGTAAACGGTCACAGGCGAGAGGTCTGAAGGCAGGCGGCAGACAAGGATAACTCAGAAAACAAGGCTAGGGTAAATACACTGTGAAACAAGACAAAGGAAACGCGTTGTAAAGTCACTATACAGTAAACAAGACTCGGCCAAGGCAGGAAGTGAGTGTGATGTATAAATAGTGTGTGTAATCAGTCCAGAAGTTGCAACAGCTGTGGGAGTCTAATCAATGGAAATGGGGAAGCATGTGTGTGTGTGTGAACAGAGTGCATGTGTGAATATGTAGTCCATGAATGGCGGATTTGTAGTCCATGTGTGAGAGAACCAGCGACCTGGGAGTATGATCGCTGGTGATCGTGACAGAGCCCCCCCTCTAAGAGTGGCTTCCAGACACTCCTAAAAGTGATCAGGCGGGAGGTGGAGCGGAGGCGGAAGAGGGGGAGGGATGGAGGGCCAGGACCATGTAGAGGAGGAGGACCTGGAGAGTGGAGCTGAGGAGGCCCTGGATCATGGAGCTGCGAAGGGCCTGGAGAGTGGAGCTGCGGAGGGCCTGGAGAGTGGGGCTGCGGAGGGCCTGGAGAGTGGAGCTGCGGAGGGCCTGGAGAGTGGAGCTGCGGAGGGCCTGGAGAGTGGAGCTGCGGAGGGCCTGGGGCACAGAGCTGCGTAGGGTCTGGGGCATGGAGCTGCAGTGAGCCTGGAGCCTTACTTTCAGCAGACATCGGCGGGTCATATGAACCTGGTGGCCATTCAGGAAGCTTAGGCGGCGGCCATTCAGGGAGCGTAGGCGGCGGCCATTCAGAAAGCTCAGGCGGAGTTGGCAGCCATTCAGGAAACTCAGGCGTCAGCGGCCATTCAGGAAGCGCAGGCGGCGGCGGCCATTCAGGAAGCGCAGGCGGCGGCCATTCAGGAAGCGCAGGCGGCGGCGGCCATTCAGGGAGCTCAGGCGGCGGCGGCCATTCAGGGAGCTTAGGCGGCGGCGGCCATTCAGGGAGCTCAGGCGGCGGTGGCGGCCATTCAGGAAGCTCAGGCGGCGGCGGCGGCCATTCAGGAAGCTCAGGCGGCAGCCATTCAGGAAGCGCAGGCGGCGGCGGCCATTCAGGAAGCGCAGGCGGCGGCGGCCATTCAGGGAGCTCAGGCGGCGGCGGCCATTCAGGAAGCTCAGGCGGCGGCGGCGGCCATTCAGGAAGCTCAGGCGGCGGCGGCGGCCATTCAGGAAACTCAGGCGGCGGCAGCAGCTCTGGCAGCAGTGGCGGCTGTGGCTCAGGCAGTGGCACTGGCGGTAGTGGCTCTGGCAGTTCTGGTGGCGGCAGTGGCTCTGGCAGTGGCACTGGCGGTAGTGGCTCTGGCAGTTCTGGCGGCAGTGGCTCTGGCAGTACTGGCAGCAGTGGCTCTGGCGGCGGCAGTGACTCTGGCAGCGGTTCTGGCGGTGACTGAGTGTCTGGCAGCTCTGGAGAATTTGGCAGCTTTGGCAGTGACTGAGTGTCTGGCAGCTCTGGAGAATTTGGCAGCTTTGGCAGTGACTGAGTGTCTGGCAGCTCTGGAGAATTTGGCAGCTTTGGCAGTGACTGAGTGTCTGGCAGCTCTGGAGAATTTGGCAGCTTTGGCAGTGACTGAGTGTCTGGCAGCTCTGGAGAATTTGGCAGCTTTGGCAGTGACTGAGTGTCTGGCAGCTCTGGAGAATTTGGCAGCTTTGGCAGTGACTGAGTGTCTGGCAGCTCTGGAGAATTTGGCAGCTTTGGCAGTGACTGAGTGTCTGGCAGCTCTGGAGAATTTGGCAGCTTTGGCAGTGACTGAGTGTCTGGCAGCTCTGGAGAATTTGGCAGCTTTGGCAGTGACTGAGTGTCTGGCAGCTCTGGAGAATTTGGCAGCTTTGGCAGTGACTGAGGATCTGGCAGCTCTGGAGGATCTGGCAGCTCTGGAGGATCTGGCAGCTCTGGAGGATCTGGCAGCTCTGGAGGATCTGGCAGCTCTGGTAGTACTGGCGGCAGTGGCTCTGGCAGCGGTTCTGGCAACTCTGGCGGTAGTGGCTCAGGCAGTGGCTCTGGCAGTAGTGGCTCTGGCGATGGTCTTTCAAGAACTATGGCAGGAACAAAGGCAGGAACAGACTCGGAACAGGAAACCATCTTGTGAGCCGGAGAACTGGAAGCAGCCATCTTGTGAGCTGGAGGACTAGAAGCGGCCATCTTGTGAGCTGGAGGACTAGAAGCAGCCATCGTGTGGGTTGGAGGACTGGAAGCGGCCATCTTGTGAGCTGGAGACAGGAGTATGGGTGTTGCCAGCATTAATGTGTCCGTGGGATGTACAGCAAGCCCTGTTGTCCTCTGGTCCTGCTGTACATTGCCCCCTCCCAAAAAATATTTAGGGGTCTCCTCCACCTCGCCCACGGTGAAGGGGGACCCACTCATTTGTAGTGCCAGTTCAATGTACTTTTCTAAAGTCCCTTGGGGTTCATGCAAAGGCATCGTGGAATAAAGGGGCTCTGAAAGTCCTCCACGAAAGAAAATCATCAAACACAACTCACTCATTGATGTTAGGTGTGCCAGTTCGATGAATTCCTCCACGTACTCCTCAATAGACCGGGCTTCCTGACGAAGACGCATTATTGCGATACCCGCTGGATCCATGTTGGGTGGCCGAGTCTTCTGTAACACAGGGAGTGACAGAAACAACTGAGGTTAGGATCCACGTGCAGGTTTATTCGTTGTCAGAGAAGCAATGGTCAACACAGGTGCAAACAGATGTATATAGGCAGTCCAGAATCGTAAACGGTCACAGGCGAGAGGTCTGAAGGCAGGCGGCAGACAAGGATAACTCAGAAAACAAGGCTAGGGTAAATACACTGTGAAACAAGACAAAGGAAACGCGTTGTAAAGTCACTATACAGTAAACAAGACTCGGCCAAGGCAGGAAGTGAGTGTGATGTATAAATAGTGTGTGTAATCAGTCCAGAAGTTGCAACAGCTGTGGGAGTCTAATCAATGGAAATGGGGAAGCATGTGTGTGTGTGTGAACAGAGTGCATGTGTGAATATGTAGTCCATGAATGGCGGATTTGTAGTCCATGTGTGAGAGAACCAGCGACCTGGGAGTATGATCGCTGGTGATCGTGACAAATACAGTCCCAACAATGAAGCATGGGGGTGGCATGTTTGTATTAGATCAAAAGGGTGCTTCTACTAAATACTGAGCAAAGGGTCTGAATACTTGGGACCATGTGATATTTCAGTTTTTTCTTTTTCAATAAATTAGCAAAAAATGTCAACAATTCTGTGTTTTTTCTGTCAATATGGGTGAAAAGGGGGGTCTGAATACTTTCCGTGCCCCCTGTACATGTATAAATTACAGCTATATCTCTTTTGAGAGACCAAAATAATTATGGATATAGATTGTAATATCAACTATAATAAAAAGCATTAAATATTTTCTTGGCCTCAAGACAAAATAACAGGAAATATGTAGTTTGTTTGTTTGTTTACATTGGTTTTAATACATTATAGTACGAGTATATAATATTCCTCTGTTAGTGAAGTATATGTGACATTGGTAACTCCTTCCTTTGAAGATGAAAAAGCCGTATGAATCATTCTGAAATCATACTGAAGCATTTGATTCATCCGGTTTTGCACAAACCTTTCAGTTCAAGAGCTGCTGTATTTATTGCGAAAAGGCTATAATTTTCGTCTAAAAGGTTGGTTAAAAGCCTTAGATTCATGTCAATTTTCTCGTGAAATTAATTTGCCTCTTAAATTGTTCCTCTGATGAGATAATTCATAGTAAAAATATCCATATCAAACAGAAAATACTGCAATACAGAAGCATTTTCACTAGTGCTTTTCAGGCTGAACACAGCTTGTATTTATGTCACCATGTTGCTCATACTCCATAACGGTAAAATATAAACATTAAAATCTGAGCTGCTCATTGATCACAAGTGCTCTGATTCCCAGAAGAGAAGCCTCCCATAGGCCATACAGCTTGACATAACTTTAGACTGAGACAGATTTGACAGAGCATCGATAGAAAGGTATGAGAAATGCTCTTGGCTACTGGTCGGTACATCACTGTATTGATCATTGTGCTTTTTATGAGGTTCAGGCTTTCGGTGAAGAAGAAGAAGAAGCCTAGTCAGCCAGAACAGATACACAACCTCCGCTCGCTCTGAAAAAGGAGGTAAGATGTAGATTATAGAGTTGAAAACAAAAATATATTAGTTCCCCAGTGAAATTTGTATTATTTCCCATGTGTTGCTTAATAGAGAGGATGTTTATTAACTCCTTTTTTTCAAGTGACAATTTGTTTTTAGTTTTTTTGCCATTATGACAGTAAATCATATTTTACTAGCTTAGGAAGATACTAGTATTGAAACTTAAAGTTCAACTTAAAGGCTTAACTAGGTTATTTAGGTATAGGCAAGTTATGTTAATTAGGCAAGTCATTGGACTTATATTGACCTTAGCAGTTTTTACATACATTTACACAGACACACACATGCAGTATATACTGGATTTTTTATTCACTAAAGATAAAATGCTGTACCTTTGCTGTGATTTAAAAGAAACACTAACGGATCTTTTATTGAGTATTTTGACATAAATGTGCATGTACAATAACTGCTAGCAGATTAGGCATCAATTCTGTACATCAGTTGTGGATTGAATATTGACATGTGGGCGTCTTGTGGAAGCAGACAAATGTGAGCTTGTATTGACAGGGTTTAAACTAGTGGAAATTTGGCAGGAGCACCCGTGTCTGTTTGACGTGTCATGTGGGCAATATAACAACCTGGTCAAAAAAGAAAGCTGAGGAGAAATTGATAATTCCCTTCAAACCCAGGTGAGCAAATATGTACATTTTCTCCCCCCTTTAAAGGCTTCTTTCTTGTTGTGTAGTTAATGGTTGTGAGACATAGTTTGGACATAGTTGTAAGCGATTCTTCCTATTTTAAAGTCATGCAATGTGAAACCCCCTGTCGCCGATCCATCTTGCAGTGTAAACAAAGCAGCGACAAAACACTAGCCCAGATAGTCATGCAGTGTGAAAACATCCGTGACACAATTACTTTAAAAACTCAGCATTAGATCAATGGCCTCAAACTCAATTTCTGGAGGGCCGCAGCTCTGCAGTTTAGCTTCAGCCACCTCCAACTCACACCTGCTTAATAGTCTCTAGTAGTCTTGAACACTTTGATAATTGGATCAGCTGTGTTTGATTAGGATTGGAGCAAAACTGTGCAGAGCTGCGACCCTCCAGGAACTGGGTTTGAGACCTATGACTTAGATGCAGATAGTTTTCATCAAAAATACAATTTTGACCATAAAAAAAGAAGAAAAATGCATTTACATGCAGTTGTTTTACATGTGACGCAACGTCTTTGTATTCGTATCATATATTCATGGTCATAAAGGTGTCCTAAGAAAGCGTCTGAAATACTTTTGTGTTTTATGTGTGTGTTTTTAAATGCAAATTAGCTGCTTCTCCCCACACCCTTTCCAAAAGTGGGTGCTGCCTTTGCATCTTGTGTCTCGGTTACTCTAACGCTCGATTTACACAAGGCTTCAGAGTCAACGTTTGACGGAGGGCGTGTCTGAAGTTGGGGCTGACGCGATTGTCATAGCAATAGCGTCAGCCAATGAAATAAGTCCGCAATTGGCTACTGTCTGAGCTGGGGTATTTGCATAAAGCGATTTGATTGGCTGATGCTTTCATTTGGGCCTGAAAAGTTGAGAAATTCTGAAGAAGCGCCAACACACCCACAATTCAGTTTGGGAAGTCTTGACATCACCCATTCAAAGTGAATAGGAAGCGTTGACGCTGATTCTCCATGTGAATGGGGCATAGCAGTAGCAAACAAACCCTTTGCATCCATTTTAAAGCTTAATCAGTTTATAAATCACTCCTAATATAGGAGTTTTCCTAAGCAAACTGATTCAAAACATGCAAAAGCTGCTGTCAGATGGGATGTCATGTGAGCAGCAAACCTATTTCTTTCACATCAATTGCCAAATACTCAAGGTTATGTCAAAAGCACACGCATTCAAAATTAGCTATGAATATTAACAGACATCGCATGACAAGAAATCACATGTGTATAAGTAGGCTTTATTAGATCTGTAAACCAAGCAACAAAACACTACTTACACTACCTTACCAAGCCTCGCTCCTTTGATGATCTTTTGGAGAGGAATTTAATTAGAGGATACTGTAACATATGTTTCTGGAGGAAAACAGCTCAAAGCATAATCATAACAGTGTCAAAAGCATAATATATGCACATAGGCAGAACACCTGGACACCTTGTTGCATGCAACAGCTGCAGGAAGGTGAGAGTCCTCCAGAGAGCACTTTTCTTAGACCCTCTATTATTAGTGCTCTTGTCAGCCTACTAGCCTATGTAAATTTCATTTTTCTTGTCAAATTGTCCTTGTCGCTTAATGTAGGACAAGCAGTCTGCCACTAGGGGCATCAGTACTGCAGACAGGCCTTGCGGGACCTGCACGTGGTGGGATGGGTTTATTATAACGTATAAAACAGAGAAGAAAACATGTCTAAAAGTCTAATATTAAAGAGCCATAAAAAGCAAATTTGTGGATTTTATGGATAAAGTCAAGGGGTTTGATAGAATACATTAACAAAGAATTGTAAAATAAAATAAGGCCCGTAAGAAAATAGTAGAGAGTACATTCTTGTCTATTGATTATGGTGATCATCTATATATGCATGCAGCTACTCTACTTTGAAAACTAGATTCTGTTTATCACTCAGAATCTAGATGCATCACTGTATTTTGTTTTAGATCCAAGGAGAAAATTACATTTGTACTTATTTACTTTAAAGGCTCTCTTAGGTAAACTACCATCCTATCTTTCTAGTTTGCAAACAATTTACATAAATAACCAATGCACTAGATTCGGTTCCAATATTCGGTTAACAGTCCCAAGGGTGTTGTCAAAACTTGGCAAATGTGCTTTTTCCTTTTATGCTTCTAGAGCTTGGAATGATTTGCAAAATTGGATAAATCCTTGACACACTTCTGACTCTGAGTACCTCTAAACATCTTCAGTATAACACTTGAAGGATACCTGTAATAGTTTTTAATGATCTGATCTTTTTTTATGAATGGTGATTTTGTATTTTTTTGGTATTGTTTTCTATGATTTTTTTATTTTTATTTTTTTTTGTGAAACATTATGTGTTGCCGTCTTGACCAGGTCTCACTGGAAGAAGACATAGTACTGTCTCTATGTGATCTCCTGGCAAAATAAAGGAAATAAATAAATAAAAAAATCTTCTCAAATAACTGTAGCACATTTTTACCCTCTGCTTGAAACGTTTCTTATGCAAAATTCAATACTTTTTTCTGGATATGATTTTTTTTTTTACCAAACTGGCAAGTTTTTTACTTAAAAAAAAAAGTAATTTGTGCGAAAAGTTTCTCATGGCTGGTGTAAAAATAGCAAGAGTGTCATGTTTGAAGTGAGATTATGTATAATAAGTGTAACTAATTCAAATGTAGGGTCACTGAAAATGTGAAAAGTTATAGCAATATTGTACATTAATACTGTTCTGTAATATCTTAAACTTAATATGCTATTAATTTGCAAATAATTAGATCAATAACTACGTCATATAATTAATTAACTAATAATAATGATAATAATTAAAAAACACAATGGTCTGGCAACCCTCCTTTTAACAGACTCCTAACATAGGTTTTACATCATTATGTAATCCTCACCCTCAGCTGTCGTTAATGTGGTCAGAAGTCAAAAATTTTGTCATTTTAATGATGTTCATTTTCTTGCAAAGACGTGCAAAGATCTTGCATTGCCAAGAGCCATGGGTATTTATTTGAGTTTGCCTGCGTACTTTGACTCTCAAAGTGCTGGTAGCCACACTGTAAAAAATGGCCTTGATTTCAACCGTAAAAAACTGTAAAAATGCTACAGTAAAAATCTGAAACCTGGTTAACAGTATGTTTCCTTAATATATACAGTGAATAACTGTAAATTGACTTTCCCAGAGTTCCCTGCATGGCACATTGCTTTTTGTTGACATTACTATGGATCTTTTTAGTTGTTTCCCCATATAGAGATTTATGTTACATCTAATGTTGATAAACAATGTTTATTTCATAACTTTAATTTTATGCTTGTTACCATACTGGTGTTTATTATCTGTGTGAATGACACAGAATTTCTATGCACTGATACACTTTTCTGCTTGAAGGAAAAGTTGTTTGTGGGGAGCATTGGTTCATTACGTAACTTTCTCATCACCACCTGCATATGGCAGACTGTGTTAACATGTCTATCTTTGTAACAAAAGATGTGTGGATGTTGGTAATTCAAAATACAGACATGTTTCTATCTCTCTTTCTATATCTATAAATTAATGAAATACGGTAGTTTACTGTAAAAATGAGAAAATTTTTTTACGGTTTGTACTGTATTTTTAACGGTAAAATACTGGCAACCACAGCTGCTGTTTTTTTTACCGTGAATTTTACGTATTTATTTTTTTACAGTGCATTGACATGCTTTATAACTTTCATATTTCAGCTATAAAATTATATATACAGTTAAGTCCATAAATATTTGGACATTTTTGGCTCTACACAAACACAATGGATTTTAAATAAAACAAACAAGATGTGCTTTAACTGTCAGCTTTAATTTGAGGGTATTTACATCCAAATCAGGTGAACGCTGTAGGAATTACAACAATTTGCATATGTGCCTCCCACTTGTTAAGGGTCCAAAAGTAATTGCACAGAATAATAATCAGAAATCAAACTTTCACTTTTTAATACTTCGTTGCAAATCCTTTGCAGTCAATTACAGCCTGAAATCTGAGATGTACAGACATCACCAGATGCTGGGTTTTATTCCTGGTGGTGCTTTGGCAGGCCTTTACAGCAATTGTGGTCAGTTCCTGCTTGATCTTGGGGCATTTTCCCTTCGGTTTGTTTTCAGCAAATGAAATGCATGCTCAAACGGATTCAACTCAGGTGATTTACTCGGCCATTACTAAACATTCCACTTCCTTTCTTTCAAAAACTCTTTGGTTGCTTTTGCAGTATACTTTGGGTCATTCTCCATCTGCACTGTGAATCACCGTCCAATGAGTTCTGAAGCATTTAGCTTAATAGGAGCAGAAAATATTGTCTGAAACACTTCAGAACTCATTCTGCTGCTTTTGTCAGTAGTCACATCATCAATAAATACAAAATTACCAATTCTATTGACAGCCATACATTCCCACTTGATGTAACTACTACCACCATGCTGCATTGCTTCTGATCATGAACAGTTCCATTCCTTCTCTTCACTTTGACACACATACACCTACCTCCTGGAGAGTGTTCTTGATCTTGCCAACTGTTGTGAAGGGTGTTTTCTTCACCAAGGAAACAATTCTTTGGTCATCCACTACAATTGTTTTCCATGGTCTTCCGGGTCTTTTGGAGTTCACTGGTGGGTTCTTTCTTTTTAAGAATGTTCCAAACAGTTGTTCTGGCAATGTCTAATGTTTTTGCTATCTCTCTGATGGGTTTGTTTTGTTTTTTTAGCCTAATGATGGCTTTCTTGACTGATTGAACACACTTGAAATTAACTTTTTATCTGCTTATTGTAATTGGGATAATGAAGGAACAACACACACCTGGCCATGGAACAGCTTAGAAGCCAATTGTCCAATTACTTTTGGACCCTTAACAAGTGGGAGGCACATATGAAAACTAATGTAATTTCTACAGCATTCACCTGATTTGGATGTAAATACCCTCAAATTAAAGCTGACAATCTGCAGTTAAAGCACGTTTTGTTAATTTAATTTCAAATCGATTGTGTTGGTGTATAGAGCCAAAAATTTTAGAATTGTGTTGATGTTTCCCAATATATCCCAATATTTCTGGACATAACTGTATATACCACCCAGCCTGATCTTAAGTGGACACATAACTACTTTACATATTGTCAAGAAAGTTAATTTGTGCTAACTCATAATTCAAAAACGTTATTTGTATGAAAATGTAAAATTTTGAAATGGAATCGTGCCTCCAAATCCCACCCCTAAACCAAACCATCATCAGGGATGAGCAGATCATACGAGATTGTACAAATTCATAGGAAATGGCCACTAAATCAAAGGATTTTGCTACTGTCCATGAGATTGCATTGTTTGCATCCTAAAAAAGGTCAAATAAAAAGCATAATAATTGCCCTTTAATGTCTATTTCAGCTGTATCCTTTGTCAGTACATGCTGCATACTGAATATTGAGGCCCTTATTGACCTGTAGAGCAACAATGGCTATTCACAAAGCTGGAACACCAAAACCAACGCCATCTTATAAATGATTCATGGTATCCAGAGAAAATCAAACTTTTTTGTGTGTGTTTGATCTTGCTTCATTTCAGCAAGTGTCATGATTGCTGCTGAAACTGATTGTTCTAGTCTGCCCCGTGTGTCATTATACAGTGTTACATCTCTGCTGTCGTCCCTTTGAGTGCCCGGCACTTACAGTGAGCCGGAGCCTGTTTGAGATGGAGGAAATGGAGCTATTAAAAATGAATAGGAGCTCCTGAAGAAGATCCTTAAAGACACTGTCAGTCCTGTAGCCAAGAGAACTCTGGACATCATGTCCGCTTATTGCCTCATAAAATTGCTGCCCAACACATACATTCACTACTTCTCCAATTAAACCAAAGCCTAATAATTCTAGCAGAATGATATATCCACGTCAGGCATAAGTAACCTATTAAAAATGTTTTAATGACTACTAAATCTTTGTAAATTAATGCCCTTGCTAAGTCCTCCACAGATGGATTGATACGTACAGGAAGAAATAAATCAAGCCGCAGCAGTGACCAGCAAATCCAGTTGTGTTTGTCACTGTGCCTGCATTTGTCATGGATGACATGAGCTCATTTTTACTTCTGCTCACATTACGGCAGTGTGGCTACAGCATGAGAACTTTTTCATTAACATGTGGCTGTGCGCTTATCTCGATGCGCCATTACTCTTTTTTCATATTTGCCTGACTGTCAAGCAAGCCTCCTTTTCCTCCTGACAGGAAATGAAACTCAGGGAAGGCTGAACTTTACTTGACCTCAGCGTCTGTCTCAGTTCGTACCCTACTATGGTAACCGGGTTTCCTCAGAGTGTGCTGGTGCTGGGCTGAGATTTACACTTCAGTGTGTTTGACAGTACAGTGTCTCAGCAGGTGGAAAAACTCTTTGCTGCTCCTGCTGTTCCTCTATCTGCCAGCAGGGGTGAAGTCTAACACCTTGAATATGATTGAAGATGGTAATAAACAATGATGGATAAATATGGTGTTTTAGGCTTAGAAGATTTAAAACTGATTTTAATGAGATGAGAGAGTAGGATTTCACATCAGTATGCTGGTATATTACAAGTAAAAACAAACAAACAAACAAACAAACAAAAAACCCTGTATTGTTAGTATAATAACTTTCAAGAGTAATCATTCATTCATTTTCTTTTCACCTTAGTCCCTTTATTAATCTGGGGTCGCCACCATGAAACGAACCAACAACTTATCCAGCACATGTTTTATGCAGCGGATGCCATTCCAGTCGCAACCCATCACTGGGAAACACCCATACACTCTCATTCACACACATACAGTATGGCCAGTTTAGCTTACCCAATTCACCTAAAGCACATGTCTTTGGACTGTGGGGGAAACCGGAGCACCCGGAGGAAACCCTATGTGAACACAGGGAGAACATGCAAACTCCAAACAGAAATGCCAACTTACCCAGCTGAGGCTCGAACCAGCGACCTTTTTTGCTGTGAGGCGATAGCACTACCGACTGCGCCACTGCGCTGCCCCTTCAAGTATTATTGTACTTTATAAAGAGATTCATAATTTTAAAACAGTAATAAAAAACTAAACTAAACTAAACTAAAACTAAAAACTAAAATTTGAAAATATTATTTAATTAGTTGAATTTGCAAAAATCTTTAAAGTATTTTAATACTAAAATAATAATTTGCTATTTAATAACAATAACAACGACATTAATTAATTATAATAAGAAGAATTATTATACAAATTATTAATATTATTGCTCACAATTTTTATTATATAAGATATTAAGAGTAAAAGAAAAATCAATAAATGTATAATTTTTCTACATTTTACTAATAAACTTTATACTATTACATTTTTTGATTATTATTTAACATCACCAACATTATTTATCATTTACTATAAAAACTGAAGCAAAAATCTATAAATTGCAATTTTTCTGTTGTACTATAAAACTAATTATAGTTTTTAATAATAATAACAACAACAATAATTATAACAATAAATGATTATGTTTCTAATAATAAATTATCCATAAATTATTAATATTCATAGTTATTTGTAAATAAATAAAATTGTTAAATATTATTGAATAATAATAATAATGGTCATTATTTGAAGTATTTAATAACTGTTTAATTATTATTACAAGTATTTCACCTTTTAAAATACAATAAAAAGAAGTCATTTTTATTTTAATTAGTAACAATTTGTTTAACTGAATTAAAAATATGAATACTGCAATTATACTATTACAGCAAAAAGTAACAACAACAACAACAACAACACCAATAATAATAATAATAATAATAATAATAATAATAATAATAATAATAATAATAATAATAATTATTATTATTATAATGTAGGAATATCCCCCACACCTGATGTTTAAGTGAAGCAGACAGGTGAAATGGGGGAAGTCTCAGATGAGGATGTCAGGTGTGTAGGCACATGGTGGACCAGGATGTGATTGTGTTAAAATCAGAGATGAAACTGGAGATTTGCGTGGGAGCCTGCCAAGAACAAAGCCAATATGCCAAGAAACAAACTCTGTTGACACACACACACACACACGCACGCACACGCACACGCACACACGCACACACACACACACACACACACACACACACAAACAGTATCACAGTACTTGAGTCGGCACCATGAGTTTTCAGCCACTGCTGTGATTAGAGCAGCCTATGAAACGGCAGCATCAGGCAGAACTCCAGGATATTTAGAGAAGACTAATCAAATTCAAGCACTCAGCAAATATTTCTAAGCTTTGCAGATTTGAGAACTGGTCCTCAGTGTGGTTAGATGCACTAAACCAACAGCCTACTGCTCTGTGAGACTCTTGCATAATTCAAACCAGTGCTTTATCTTCATATCTCAAGGCTGCTTCACGCTTTGGCAAATTTAGTGATAATCTCTCGATCAGAACTCAGCCTTGTGCTTCATAAAATATATTCTGTAATCAGTTTCGCATGAAGTAAAGATCAGCCAGTCAGATGTTTACTGTGGAGATAGAGCTGCACCAGCGTGAGCAAAAAGAAAACCAGAAAATCTTGGTAACATAAATGGTAAAGTCTAGATCGGAGACACGGCCGGCCGGAAGTGCGATACGTCCATCAATATAGCAGCATTTTTATGACACTGTATAACAATTATTAATATTTTTACAATACTGTGACGGTTGGGTTTAGGGTTAGGGTGGGGGCAAACTTTATTAAAATACAAAAAATGGGAAACTTAATTAATAATACAAATAATTCTTGTTATCTTTCGACCACAATCGTATCTAGCAACAACCAGGCTAAATCTGTTGGGTGTTCTTATTATGTATTCCATGTACTTATGAAGAAAATAACAATAAATTATGCATTATTGCATGCAACCAACCCTAGCAGTAAGTACATGTAAATAAATATTTATTGGATTTACTAAAATTTTAAGGTAACTGGTTGAAAACAATTTATATGGGCTGAATTTAAACAAATTCAATTCAATAATGTTCACCTTAATTTGTTTGTTTAAACTCAGCCCATATAACCCTGGTTTGCAACTAGTTATCTTAAAAAAAGTGATAGTTAAAATAATAATACCCACACTGTAAAAAGCAATTAGTTGACTTTGCTTAAAGAAAGTGAGTAAATCCATTGCCCTAAAATACTAAGTAAAATAACTACTGTATGTTCAGGGTGTCACAGTGGCTATGTGGTTAGCACATTTGCCTCACAGCAAGAAGGTTGCTGGTTCGAGTCTCAGCTGCACCAGGAGGTACGGGTGTCTTCCGGGTGCTCCAGTTTCCCCCATTGGTGTGTCCCAAATCGCATACTTATGCACTATTCTATGTGTATAAATAGTGTAAGTAGTGCATTTACACTGAAATATCTCTTCTTATTCTAAAAAGAGTAAGTGCACTTTAAATACCCGGATGATGCACTTATTTAACTGTTAAAAAGAAGTGTGGAATGTTGGACACTTCACACTCAATGATCGCAGATTTGCTTACGTATAGCAGAAGGGGCGGAACTTCTGTTGGGGCACTGATGTTGGATTACTTTATTTATTTTGGGTTGTGAAAGCAAAATTCTCCTACGAGAGTGATTATACTGCTTCCCGATGGTGATGTGGTTATACTCATGGCAGGTATTATTTTAACCCAGGCTCATTCTGAAAACTTAACCCAATATACATTTCTGGAGGGCACCAAATACGCCCTAGTAGCTACGTTTTTTTTTTTTTTTTGCAGTTTTTGTTTTCGCGAATCAACCAAAGGCCGATGTGTACGCTTTTTCAGATCTCAAAATTCCTTTAGTGCTTGCTCTTCTTGAGTAAAAATCCACCAGAGGCCGCTGTTGATGGACTGACTGAACGACTGACTGACTAACCGATTGACTGACCCACCCTCCTCCTTCTCTAAACCCAACCAATAGTATTTTAAAAAGCATTGATTTACCCGCCCACCCACTTTCCTAAACCCCCGACAGTTTTAAAAAGCAATCCAGAAAAAGAAAAGGCCTCAGGGCAACCTGAGTTTTACCACGTTTTTAGATTTTACCACATTATCACCCTGTTTACTTGTTTATTTAATTTTTTGGCTTCTGTTTTTGTCTTACCTGCTTTCTCGAACCCCCTCATCGTGGTCAACTCCTTTCTGCTTCTCCAGTCCACCAACATGCATGGCGAGCTACTGGACAAACTGGTAACATCGGGAAAGTAGTCAGCTGGTAAGCATGAAAAGGAACGATGTCATACCACCACGTACGTTCATTTTAAAGACAAAATGCAGGCATACGTAAATCTGGCTCCATAATTCATGATCTCCAGAAATGTATATGAGGGCTACATGTTCAGAATGAGCCTATGTTGCATTATTTGTAAGTTTGGTAATTTCTTTCACTACTTTGGAAACCATCAAACGTCCTCAGGGAAATACTACATCCTCAGGGAAATACTACAATACTCCCTCAGGGACGACACTACATTTATTTACTATGCTGTTGAGTGTGTAAGTGCAGAAGAAGTACATAGTGATTAAGTGCATAGTGTGTAGTGTGCCATTTGGGACGCAGCATCCAGGTCAATTTAATAAACCAATATGGCTGTAGTTTGTGACTGGGAGAGTGTGTGCTTTTCCCAGCATAAAGGGTTGTACTCATGTGTGTTGTGACATGTTTAAAACATGCGTCAGAGTAATTGGCGGTTCATTCCACTGGATCTCTTTAAGCAATAGCTGCGTCCCAAATGGCACACTATACACTATGCACTTACTGTATGCACTATGCACTTACACACTCAACAGCATAGTAAATGAATGTAGTGTCATCCCAAAAGGAACACTTATTGTTTTTTACTAAGCGGAAATTCAAACCGTTTCCCTGATGATGTTTGACTGTCGCCAAATTAGTGAAATAAATAACCAAACTACCAAATAATACCTGCCATGAGTTTAACCGCATTCACCATAAGGAGGCGGTATAATCACTCTCGTAGGACAGTTTTGCTTTCACAATCCAAAATAAAGTAATCCAACATGAGCGCTGTAAAGCTCCGACCCTTACGATACGTGAGCAAAGCTGCGACTATTGAGCGCGTGAAGTGTTCAACATTCCACACTTCATTTTACGGACTGAATGAGTGCCTCATCCTGGTAACTGAAGTGCACTTATTAGAGTTTTCAGTGTGAATGCACTACTTACACTATTTATACTACAAAATGGCGTAGAATAGTGCATAATAGGGATGCCACAATTCTCAATATAATATTGAACCGTTCGGTACCACATCCACGGTTCAATACGCGCTTGTGAATTGCATTTTTTTCGGTTTTACGTTTAAATAATTTGTGTACATTTTATATCTCTCCGAATTGGCTGTTTGTGTGTGCCTGTGAGTCTATGAGCTGAGATAAGGAAACTCCTTAATGCGAGTAAATATTCAATCACTATGCTCTAGTTAGGGGGTGCTTAACCATCATTCCGCACTTTAACATGGCGAGCGGCGGTGAAGTAATGCAACAGTACAAGGAAGCGCCGGATTTCTCACCACACCAGCATCTTTCAAATCTGCGGTGTGAGCACATTTCGGTTTCGCCATTGAGTATAATGCCAATGAAAGAAAAAACGTTGAACAAAAAATGTGTGTGCAAGCATTGTTTAACACGTATAGCTGACTCAAATGGAAACACTTCCAACATGATTGCACATCTGCGGCGCCATCACCCAGCAATATCACTGTCTGAAGGCAGGATAGCAGAGAAGGTAATAAAGTTCTCCAAAAATCAACAATCCCTCACTGAATTCTTCCAGCAAACACACCAAACTGTTTCTGAGAGACACATAAAAATAACAAAGGCAGTGAGGGTGTTCATTGATAAAGATTTGCAGCCGTTTTCAGTAATTGGAGATGCCGGCTTTTGTCATCTTATAAAAGCACTCGATCCGCGTTAACTTACAGACTACCATCTCGCACTTTTTTTCAGCACCGAGATAATTAAGATGGTTTATTTATGTTTACTGAAGTACAAATATGTTTATTTGAAATGGTCAATTTATGTTTATTAACTTCACGTTTACTTTCAAAATGTAGGAATGTATGTGTACCGCAGTTTGTACATAGGACACCAGCAGCTGTGAGATTTCAGTGTTATTTTTTTATACAGTACACTAGGAACTACTGTACTTTTCTTGGCTTTAAAGTATATTTAAAGAGTATTGCAATAAATCATTTTTATTTTTTTTCTCCTTAACCTCTTACTGTTCGTATTGCCTAAACATAGAACAACTGAAGAAAAACACGTGTCAAGCTATCAGAACCAAACCGAACCAAAAACCGTGTTAAAAAACTGAGGTATGTATTGAACTGTAGGCTAACTGTATTGTTGCATCCCTAGTGCATAAGTATGCAATTTGTGACGCACCTAAAATCAGCTTAAAGCACTACATGGACTTTCCATGTAGTGCAGTGTAAATGATAAGTAATATGTTTATATGTGTACGATCTATTGTCATACACTCGACAACCCAAACTTGAGTACTTGACAACCCAAATAATAACAGGACTGTACTGCATTTGCACAGGTTCTCAGTTTGCATGTTTGTGGGTGTACTTTACAGACTGACATCACCATCTACTGGTCTGGCATGCACAATACAACATTCTTGTTTCCGCAGATGTATGTGAATGCAGATTGTTTTGACAATGCTTTCCTCTGAAAAATGGCAAGGGAAATCTTTAATAGCCAGTCATCTGTTTAGTTTCTGAATAAATGGCTATTTTTTAACAAATTGTTTGATTGGATGATTTACTGACTAAAAGCACTTGTCGCCATCTACTGGTGAACAATTCTGGCAGATGCAAACATTGAAAAGTCTCACCCAGCCTCACACTAATATACGTATATAACAACTATCATCAAAAATAACAACAACAGACTTTAATCCAGGACTAAGCTCCATCATAGTCTTGGAAAACAGCCATATGTACAATTTCAGGAGGTGAAATTTTAATTTCATGCTGGTGGCTGTTGAAATAATGCATTAAGAGGATTCTGATAAATACAAGCTCATGGCAACGTTTGAACACATGCTAGAATTTAAATTGATATTAGTACATTCAAGCAATGTAAAAAAAAAACTAAGGACAGCATTATTCTCAACATGTCTGTAAGGCAGAGGCCAGATATGATGCATATGGTGAAAAAAGCAATAAACATAAAAGGAAAAAGTCACAGGAAGCCTTAATGAAGTTTCTAAAACATGATGGAAACACATGCTTTTTCAAACCAGCGAGTGGGGGGAAAGGAGAGAAGGCCTTGTTTAATATTCCAGGAATGAATCTATGACTTCACACCTCTCCTTCCGCTCTGCTGAGCGCCCATTTCTTATTATGCATATCATTTTGCATCTGAATCCACTGCCTTTATTAGTATCCTGGGGATAGGACATGCATAGAAAACCCTCATACCCAGCTTCACCCAACATCATCTCAGAACTCACCTACACCTGCCATGCAGATGTATATATATATATATATATATATATATATATATATATATATATATATATATATATATATATATATATATATACATAAAACACTGACTAGTTTGCTCCTTCTCATTGTAATCTGCCGAAAAATGAAATGCATGCTTGCTTTCATCTCTTAATGAAACTAATTATGAAGCCTATGATAATACCATGACAAAATTATAGCTTTAATGGTCCATTAGGTTGATCAGTATTAGTTCAGGGTTACAACACAGCCCTCCTAACTCATTAACATCTTCTAAAATCACCCATGAAACACCATAAAATAACATCCTTGTAAAATGTTTTATTCACTGTAAAAATGTGTTGAATTTACCTTAAAGATGCCATTGATACAATGTTTTTAAATATCTAAATAGAAGGTAGAGGAGCACGGAGCACAAAGTAACAGGGTAAAATTATTGTAACATATTTTTTAAGGTATTTGCTCAGGGTTATCCACGGCATGCTTTCAAGGTTTTCACCACAGTGTTGGCAGATTATTGGAAAATTTGGATGAAATCTGGATGAGAAACACAGGAGAAATGTTTTTTTTTATTATTATTATTTTTTTTTTTTAATCTGTGAATGCAAGTAAAATCTTATATTGTTGTGATTACCGTCTTCTAGGCTAAAAGATGTAACCATTTTGAAAGATGTAAAAAAAAAAATAAATAAAATATATATATATATATATATATATATATATATATATATATATATATATATATATATATATATATATATATATATATATACACCTTTTTATATACAAAATATTTTTAATTGAAATTTTATTTGAATTTTATTGCTAATAATGCAAATAAATGCATTGTATAATAATGGATATCCAATAAATAAATAAATAAACATACTGTGCTATGTACTGAAGAAATATAGCTACTATTTAAAGTAAACTGAATTTAAATTATTTGTGTAAAATCACGTGTTACAACTAACCCTCTGTCTGTTAAGGCACTTTTGGCAATACTGCACAGAAACCATAGGTCCGGCGATCATAACCAGTGCTCATATGTAGGAGAGGCTTGTGTGTTGTTTATAAAAAAATATGGGTTGTCTAACCCCATTACTTTGCTCATTATTTGGCCAACACCAAAAAGTGTTACTTTGTGCCCGCTCTCCCCTACATGGCTTAGGTAAGTGCATTATTTCTTTAGAAACAGTTTTACAGGTCTATTTTATTTTATTTATTTATTTTTATTGAATAATGTCAAAAGATACAATGCAAGTCAAGTACAAGAAATGTAAATTTCAAAAGCTAGGGGGAGATATAAACAATATCACAGGAATATATTCAATTATATAGAGGCTTGCACAATTCTCATAGCTTTTTGAATTTTTTGAAGGTGATATGGACTTAATATCATGCTTCACTTCATTTTTGAATGCAATAAAACTTGGATTTTTACCTGAAAATTTACATGAATGAATATGAAATAAAATTGGCCATTTAAAAAAATATTTATTGGTCTTTTTGTCTTCTTTAGGAGTTTTTAAAAAATCCTAAAAGTACATCTTTCCAATGTAAAGAAATATTTTCATCAATATTGACAGCAATTACATATAACAAAAGACACATAAGGGCAATACCAAAATAAATAAACAGCATGCTCTGGCCTCCACCTGCAAAAGTTACATCTTACATCTGTATCTTTTTTTTAAGTTTGGCAGGATATATTCTGTGAAGGAGTTTAAACTGAATGTCTTTAACCTTGTTTGTTAAGAGATAGCGATTAAGCAGAAGCCAAACTTTTCCAATCAACATCACTCAAGGTGAGTCCAATATGTTATTTCAGTGGGTTTTGATGCAACATCCTTCTGTGAAAGGGATTTTATTGATCTGTTATTATTCTTACAACTTTAGAAAAAGCATTAGAGGTCTATTTTAAACATTAGGGTCTACTAAACATTAGGGTCTAATATGATGGTTGTTTTTGACCATATTTGGAAGGGTCGTGAATATTAATAAGCTTTGGTCTGATGCTCCTGCAGCTCATGTCAGTGCCTGACGCTCACACACAGACACACGCCAACACACACACACACACACACGCACACGCGCACACGCACACACGCACACACACACACACGCACACACACACACACACACACACACACAACATGATGTACTCTTAAGTACAACATGCAAGCAATAATACTTCAGTTGTCAAAAAAATTTACATTTTTATATTTTTTTTTTCAGCAAGATGGAGTGAGCGAGCTATTTTTTAGACAACCACAGTGACCTATTTTTCCTCCTGACATGTTTTGTGATTGAAAAATATTATTTAGAACATATTTATAAATATAATTCTTTATTAATTAAAATTATACTCAACAAAAGGGGCAAACAGAGATGTATTTAGAGCTGAATTTTGTGATTTTAACATGTATGAAAACACAGCCAGGAATTTAATATCAACCTCTGTTTTTTTACACTACAGAAAAATCCCATTAAGAGCTGAGCGTTAACATGATGCATAAACGTGCATTAAACACTTTTATGCAGCAGTTTACATGTGTTTGTTGCCTCATTACAAACATTCATGGCACAAATCTCACAGTATACACACTAAACTAACAAAAGATATATTTAAACAGACCTACTTTGTGGTCATGCTTGGCTGCCTGTTTCACAGAGCTGCTTACTCTTCTTAAAAGCCGGTCCAGTTTTAAAAGCAAGAGTCCCACATACATAGAAATGGATGGGATGTGCATATTAATAATCCTGTGTGGATCATCACAGTTTTATTTTACTCTGATAGTCTTGTTTTCCCCAGGATTTTACACTCTACTGGATTTGCATGAAACAATGCAGAATTCCATTTGCATGTACTGAACTCTTATTATTCAGCTATGTCTAGTTATATTCAGATTTTCATTCTGACATCTTTGCATTTTTAAGTTAAATAAACAAAGCAATATCCCTTTAAAAGAACTTTGAACTTAAAATCTCTTAAAACAACTTCAATGACTAAGCTTACTCTTGTATAACTTATAGAATTAAGATGAAACATGGTTAATTGCTTTTAATATTCTAAAGTAATGTAAAAATTTAGGTTGTCATGGCCATTTATGTTGTCATTGATCTTTTTTTTTTTTTGTGTGCATGTGATATCAACCCCCTCCAAGTTGTTGTCAAGGTCTAAATCCCCTTAACAGCTGCTGCTATGACAAAGTAGTTGCAAAACATCAGATTTGGGCAGCTGTGTAATCCATCTAGTCCTCTGGCACTCGGTTGAGACCCTGAAGCCAATGTAGCTGTTTGTCTTTGCCTCCTCCACGCTTCATTTACTGCCAATAACCATGCACATAATCTCACCTCGCATGCACACATAGCGTCTCTATCGTTGTGACATGGCTGTGTAATCATTTTAGCATGTCACTATAAGCATGCCGTTTGTGTGTTCATTTTATTGTGTGCTGAAGAGATAATTGGTCATTGACTGTGCATATGCCAGAGTGTGCAGTAAATGTAAATGCAAATGGCAATGCTGTTTAAGTGCCAGGATGCATTATTTTATTTTATTTTATAATTTATTTTATTTTTTTATTGTATTGTATTTTGTTTTATATTTTACTTAATTAAATTTTGTTTAAATTATTGTATTTCATTATATATATATTTTTTTATATTTTTTATTACATTTTTTAATTTGATTTGATATTTTATATGCTTTTATTTTTATTTTAATTAATTTAATTTGATATTTTTTTATTTTATTGTATTTAATTAATTTTTTTTTGTATTAAATAAAAAATCTTTTCTTATATTTGATTTTTAATTTTCTTGTATTTTATTTTTAATTTTTAAATTTTATTTTCTTTTGTTTAATTTTTTATTATTTCTTTTCTTTTCTTTTCTTTTGTTTTACAATTTCGTTTCTTTTCTTTTATAATTTTTTATTGTTTATATTTTATTTCAAATTTGATGTTTAATTTTTTTTTTTTTAATTTTTAATTTTCTTTTCTTTTATTTTCTTTGCTTAATTTCATTTAATTTAATTTAATTTAATTTTATTATTTTATTTTAAGTTTTTTAAATTAAATGAAATTTTATTTTATTACTTAGGTGAAAAAACTGGTAGATAGAATCTTGTATTGATATGTTTGGTTAGTTATTAAATTTGCTGCCAATCAGCTTTTCCAGCTTTGGGTTGTTTAAAAGCAAACAAATCAGTACATTACAAGCGATTAATTAATAAAAATGGTGAATTAAAATAAACAATATTGACCAGAATATAAGAATATGACAGTCATAACCATAGCAATACCCACAGTGACCACAAATCAATGCTTTAAAAATCATTGGATTTTTAAAAACTCATTGCCAGGTTCACAAAAATTATTAAATATATATTTTAAACATGTTCACAAGTAAATATATGAAATTATTAAAAACTTACTAATTCTAAAGAATGAGCATAATTTTATTCATATATTATCCATTGCACTAGTTAACCAGCAGGTAAACATATCCTTAACCATGTTTGTAGGTCTCAAATGACAAGACATTTTAGATATTGGTGTCTAAAGCAACAAAACCGCCCCTGATGGACCCCTAATAACATTACTGACATTCCATGCACTCGCCTATTAGACATGCTAATTGCTTTAGTAAATCAGTCCCTTGGACTTTATTCCCAGTTATGTTTGCTTTGCTATCACAAGCTCCTCATACATTATTAAACTGCAATTCAGAATTTGAGGCTTGTCTCGCAGCAGAATTGAAGACAGTGTTCAGAGTTAAACATTGTCCCGAGGTCTTCATTTCATCAGATTGATGTTCAATTAAAACACCAACTTCAAATCTGACGGTAGCAAGTTTCACATCCAGAACCACAGAGATTTAGCTGAGGTGAGCACTTCCTGTATGATTTTCATTCCATGTTAAGTGAAGTTCAGTCATAAAAGTACAATATTCAGCTTTTAAAAGATTTACTCCATGTAAGGTGAAGCAGTGAAGTTTATTTCTGCATTGCTGCAGGCTTAACACAGACTCGCTCAAAACGATCTGGGATTATGATTATGTTTCCATCCTACCTTCACTTTCCTCTTGCTTTACACTCTCGCTTTTTGTCTCTTTCAGGAAATCAATTTAACACACATCTTGCTTAGCAATTAATCGAACTTCATGATATTTATGGTACAGCAGATTATTCCCGAATACAGTCTGTCTCTGCCTGATAAGAAAAATAGAGTGGGAACTTTCATGACATCTTACAGATATGTCAAGAATAATACCGTGGTAATAAACATCATGCAAACAAATATTAACTGCATTACCAAACATTAAATCCTGCCATCATTTATTGGTTCTAAAACTGTTCATTTTTTAGTCAGTGTAAATTTGTGTACAATATATGAACAAACTGAGCTTTTAATGTAAAAAGTGATTAGTAACGGTGTGTGAGTAAGCCAGTTGCATTAAAAGCATCAAGCTTTTGTTCAGAATATGAAGGAATTTTAGTTGGACCTCTACCACATCCAAGGCACTTCAACAAAACCCTTTTATTTGGTGGCAAATGCAGTGATCAGAAGTCTAGCACAAAGAAACATTACAATTACAGTTCCTGAAGGTTACAGGAGTCTGAAATGTGTATGAGGTTTAGAGGCCCTTACTTTGAATGACTTCAGCACATCTATAGTCACTAGTCTCTCACGTACATTACTAGTCCCACATACTGATGCACTTCTTCAGTCCCTTCCTCAGTTCAGTGGCTGTAGTAGGCTTCTTAGCCATAAATTTTGTGCTAATCGTTTTTTTTTAATCAGGTTTGGATGAGGACTCAGAATTGGCCATTTCATTATTTCAGTGCTTTTGACTTCGCCTGAAAAATCCCAGTGTAATCGCAGTGGTTTATTGTCCTGCACAGGATAATAATGTCATGTTGTCAGATGAGCTTCTGATAACCATTTGAATTCACTTCATGGATAGACAAGGAAGCTTTAAGCTTTAGAAGAGGAAAGCAATTCCAGCTGTTGGGCCAGTTGTCCATTAAGATTCTCTGCATTATCCTGTCCCCTCATGCATTTATCTTTCATGATGGCCAGTCTTTTTAAAGACTTGAATCAGGTAGTAACATTGTAAACATGTTATTTTCTAGAAATCACAATTATAGAATGACAGACTTCTCTTGTTTTGTTGACAACCTGCTGTTTCAGTCACTTTTGAACAGCTCACTATTCTCCAGTGGGTGAAAACTGTTAGGCTGCCAGTTAAATAGGATTTGTCATAATTAAGAAAACCACCACCAGGTGCCAGATTAACACTAATAACTTTGAGGCATCTGAAAGTGTTTTCTAATTTTGATCAGAGTTGTAGGTATTTTGTACTGTGATACTGTCAGAATATTTTGTAATAATGTGGGCTTGTTTTTCAGAGGTAGAACTTGGCCCATTTGTGAAGTCCCAGTGAAAGGAACTCTTAATGCTTCAGCATACCAATACATTTTGGACAGTTAAAACAGAGACCATGAGCCATTGCCCAGCATCAATGCCTGACCTCACAAAAGCACTTGGCAGAATAGTCAAAACCCACTCCTATACCTACACATATACCTAAATAAACACACATTGAGAAAAGCCTTCCCAGAAGACTTGAGGCTGTTAAAGCAGCAAATTAGGGCCAACTCTCTAATAAACCCCACAGATTAAGAATGTTATTAAAGCTTATGTGCTTGTAAAGGCAAATATTCCAAAACTTGTTGCAATATAGCATACACTATGTTTCCATCCACCTATTTTTATGCACATTTTGAATATGCGCATAAAAAATGGTTGATGGAAACGGCATCATGCGCATCAATTTTGAAAGTGCACATAAAAAATTTATGCGCAAAACTTAGGATAAACTTTTTATTTAATAAGAAACGATGCGCATAAACATGCAGATTAAAAAAGTCATGTGATTGTGTTATTGGAGGTCGTGTGATGATCAAAATGTGTGTGATTGGACAAAACCAGCAGGCTGAGCACATTGTAAAAAATCTGAAATGTGGTCATTCTAAAACGCCTTAGTGCCTGACGCCATGCGTTCATTGCATGTTGGCATTGTCTTCTGAGGTGCAAGACATTTATTAAATAAGGAAAAGATTCATGCAGATTCTCCTACCGCAGTAAATTCCATTTTTACTGTTGACATTTGGCACCAGTTTATCAGGAAGTGACATTTTGTTGGCTTTGACTCATTGGATGGAAACGCTGCTTTATTTGCATGTCTTTTATGCAATATTCCAGTTTTGCACATAAATCTAATTAGCTTTTTTTAGGTGGAAACAAAGCTACGGTTAAAGTGTGTTAATTTTTGTAAATAACAGTATTTAACTGTAATATGAACTGTATTTTACTGTAGAACAGGTACGCAGTATGTTACTATATTTTAAAGTTGCCTTGTGAAAATTACTGTAAATTTTACAGTAAAGATATGGATACAATTCTGTAAATACATATACAGCAAGATAAATGGTACAGTATTTTTGCTGTAATTGATTTGCAGTAAGTTTCGGGTCATTATAGATTCTACAGGAAACTGTTACAGTATGTTAAAATATACTTTGTTACTCTTATTAGGATAACTTCATATAGGACTTAGCAGTGATCTTGAAGTTTAAGTAGTATGTTCTCTAATTTGATACTGTGCATTCCAATACTGCCACAAATAATTTGAGTGAATATTTGAAGTTTATCTAAAATCAGAATGAGTTTTTTTGTCTTCAAAATGATTTAATTAGATGCGTCTCAAAAGTTTGACTCATTTATCCATGTTAATTTACCACTAACTATTGAATTGTCTAATGTTTTATACTATGTAATGACTTATGAATGAATGATGATAAAATGATTTCCATATTTTGCTATCATAACACCAGTGATTAATTTGTGATGTCGTCTGTGTTCACACAGCAGGGCACCTTGGATAAATCACTCTTCATTCGCTATACGTGGGTGTCTGGATCCATATGCACTTTAAATCTGTTCATCTTTGAATGTAATGCACAGCTTTGCATAAACCAACTGCTTTTCCTCTGTACATTCAAGAGCACTTAAACACTTTTGTACCAAGACTACGCTGGTGGTGCTTCACGGTAAAAAAACAAAAACATGAAGTTCAAGTGGGTGAGTGCCAACTGTCAGTGAGGTTAATATCTGTTCTGTGCTCCTCTGTGCTCAGTGTGACAATGTGCTGATTGTAATTGCTGAGCACTAATAACAAGGAGGTGCGGCTGTGACTCTAGCACTAATTAACTCTCTGATGCAGATTAGAGAGGGAGAAGAGAGATGAAAACATGCGCCTCCTCTCAGCCACAGGAAGCAACTTCTTAAACATTTCAAACTGATAGTTAATACAACTCAGGTACCCCATTTTATAGACCTTTATAACATGTAATCATTGGAATACTTGATACAAACTGGTCAAATCATTGAATTATTCACTTAACCAGTTCATTCAAAAAGAGGAAGCTGCATTGTACATTTGAATAAGAACAACTTCGCAACTGCTGAAAAAGTAAATGTTATTTTGATGGTCACTTTTAGAGATTCTGAATAGAATAATTGCAACTACATCAGCTACTGTAACAGTCATTATTAGAGTATTATTATATTAATATGTGCTAATGCTTTAATTTAATGCTCCCTCAACAGACAGACCAGCAAGCAGGAATGGGCAGTATTTATGAAAAAAGTATTTCAAATACGTATTTCAAATATAAAATAGTATTTTGTCATTTGTATTTGATTGGTTTGATGAAAATGGCTTAATATTTTGCATCAAAATACTTTAGTGTCTTGTATTTTTGTAGTTTCACAGTACAAGTCCATCGTCTTAAAAATTAAGCCTTTGATTAGTGCTTTCTCATTAATTTACCTAAGCTTGAAATCAGAACAGAAAACGAAATTATTTTTGGGAAGGTGGTGAATGATTGGATGGATGGAAATTATGCTGAACAAAAGTAACAGACAAAGGGTGAGGGTATATTCAGGAGCATGTCAACAACCATAAAAAATAGCTACTAAGCAATGCTAAGACCAGAAAAATATAATGGCTATAGTGTACAACTTAGCATCTTTGCTTAAGAAATGAGATGGAATATGGATGATGGGAATTTTACTGGCCACACAATATGTGGAAATATAATCAACATATATTATTGACTTCTGCATTAAATGATTTAAACCATAGGATCTCATCTTGTGCAAAATTTATACTAAACTCAAAGAGAAACACAAGTTACCTTTGGGTTACAAGTTCAACTCACTAACCATTAGGCCACAACTACCCCTATAGGTGAACGAAATGGCAGAGAAAATTTGTTATTATCAAACCTTGATTACTTTACTTTAAGGCCAAAATCCCAATTCTATTTTTGTACCCCTACCTGGTTATGAATGTTTTAAAACATATGTTTGTTTGTCGTAAAAATTTGTAATAATGACAAAAAAATACTAATTTGTGCTTCTCCTGACTTCCGGGTGCAGCTATGCAGTCGTTGTGGCTGGTGTATTCTGGGAATTTTTATTACTTCTTGATTTCGAGTGTGGTCCTGAAAAATCTCTCTTTCGAGGGCTATGTAGCCCTTCGCCTTAGCCCTATGCCTTCAAGCTAAAGAGAATTGGGACACCACTACCCCTTCACGTGAACACCCAAAATGAGGGTAAGGGGTAAGGGGAAAGGCTAAGGGGTAGAATTGGGATTGGGCCTAAGTCAATTTAATGGTGAAGGGATTGATCCAACAGGCTAATTCATCGAAGGTAGCAATTTCATGCTACATTTTAAAAGTATTTTGTAGTATTTTTAAAATACAAAATACAGTATTTTCTTTCAATACATTTGTGGCTGCTGTATTTTGTAGTTTATTTTGATACACTTAAAATCGATGTATTTAGTGTTTTATTTTAAAATACATTTCGATGTATTTTTGCCCATCCCTGCTAGCAAGCCTTTTTTGTTTTGTCTAAAAGATGTCCATCCATGGCTAAATTTGAGCTGTCAGTGAAAATCTAATTACCAAAATGGACTAGTCATCAAATAGATCGAATTCTCTAACTAGACAGTCTGTCGGATCTCTCTGTTTGATTGGACTATTGTTAGACATCTATAGGATTTTTACTGACAGCCCAATTTTTGCCTTGCATGATTTTAGCCAAGATGTCTGTATTTGGATGTCTTATTGAAGTCTTCTAAACACAAATAAATGCTTGCCGAGAGTCTAGTGACCATAAGAAACTTACCAACTACAAGTTAACTTTTTCTAATACATGTAGTTGCAAAAATTACTTAAAGTGGGATCTTAACAGTAAACCTGGTACAGTATACTGCATTAATGCATAAATTCAGACATCCCAAAATCAAGATTTATTTGATTAGGAAATAATGTCTAAAATGAATTGCATTCAAAGACAAACATCATGTACTCTCAGAAATTAAGGTACTCGAGCTGTCACTGGGGTGGTACCTTTTCAAAAGGTAAACATTTGTACCTAAAAGGTTCATATTAATACCTCAGGGGTACATATTAGTACCTAAAAAGTACAAAAGTGTTCCTCTTAAATTTTTTAGGTACTAATATATACTTTTGAGGTATCAATATGGACCCTTTAAGTACAAATGTGTACCTTTCGAAAAGGTACCACTCCAGTGACAGCTCGAGTGTGTGAACTTAGGAAAGAGTTTGACCTCAGTAAAACACAAGTTTTGCATTTAATGAAAATAGTGTAGCTCTTGTGTCAAATAATAATAAAAAAAACTTAAAAATCTTGCAAGTTTATATAATAAAAACCTTTAGCTTTGATTGGCTTTTTTAATGAACTGAAGCCCATATTTTGTTTTTGACATAAGTGACAAAAAAACTAAATTTCTGCTGTGTCATTGTGATAATAAATTCAATTAATGTTTGTTTATATAGCGCGTTTACAATGTAGATTGTGTCAAAGCAGCTTAACATAGAAGTTCTACTAAATTGTAAATTGAGTCAGTCTAGTTTTCAGAGTTGAAGTTCAGTTTAGTTCAGTTCAGTGTGGTTTAAATATCACTGCTTAAAGTCCAAACACTGAAGAGCAAATCCATCGATGCGCAGCTCCAGAAGTCCCAAACCAAGCAAGCCAGTGGTGAGGAACAAAACTTCACCAATTGACAAAAGTGAAGGGAAAAAAACCTTGAGAGAAACCAGGCTCAATTGGGCATGACCATTTCTCCACTGGCCAAACTTTCTGTGCAGAGCTGCTGTATGATTTTTATATAATAAGAGCATACTGTATGAACATGACGAGATTGACTGAAATTTACTGACATGTTTTCATTTAGGATATTTTGTCTCTTTGCCATGAGTTTGATTGATAGGTCATCTGACCAATCACAATGCCAGTATTATGTTCCCACAGTACAATCTACCATTATACAGGGTAGACCTATTTGAAAAACACATGTATGTATCATAGATGTATCCTTTATATCAGTTATAGATTGGTGGACTTTATTGACTGCATTTACATGGACATCAGTAATCAAATTATTTTTCTTAATCTGAATAAGACAATAATATGATTAAGGTGTTTACATGAGTTGCTTTTTGAATGTTTCTTTCATGACCCCGTTTTACATGTTATAGCTGATAATTCTATTAACGTCATTATGTCATCACGCTATCCACGTTTCCTCTAGAGTTTCATGTCATTTCGGGTGTTTCATTTTTAATTTGTTGACTTTGGGTGATTTCACATCTGTAGTCCAGACCAAGGGCAATAAATGGTACACTGTAGCATTTCCTGTTGTTTTTGGGTCCTTTTCACACCACACTGATTGCTTTGGTCCAAACCAGTTGAAAACAACCCAAATGCAGTCATCTGACAAAATCCACATCACTCATTGGCCAGATGTTATTGAACTTATTTCCTAAACTGCTTTTCGATTGGTCAAAATTAACGTGCGGGAAAATGCCAATGGAACTCCCTCAAGTAAACAAACCAGCAGACACAAAATGTCGCTTTTGACTATGGAGGGTTGACTGCGCTGGCTGACTATATCCCTGCTCATAGTGTACTATATAGTTTGTATACATCACTTTAAACAAACTATACATTTCGATAATGAAGTGCGATTGCGGCTGGAAAACAATGTTTTATTGTATTGCAAATGGCAAAGGCGCATTGCATGTCACTTCAGGAGCCGTGAATTAATTCAGCTAAACTGCGACATGGTCACCTTCTGGAAATCTTACCGATATACCTTATCGATCCATCAGGTAATGTTTCTTTCTCTCTCTCTCTCTCTCTCTCTCTCTCTCTCTCTCTCTCTCTCTCTCTCTCTCTCTCTGTTTAAAATTGTTGGCAAAGCGCTGTCAAAAAGTATTTTCCTCCACATTCCATGATGCACAGCGCATGGACCTATGGCAGCTGGATTGGTCCAAAAAGGCACAGTACTTTTTGCGGTTGGGTCTGTTTTAGTTTGGATCATGAGTGCGATTGCTGCATTCACACCTGCCCAAACGAACCGCACCAAGAGGGAAAACGAACTCTAGTGCGATTCAGCCGAACTAAATAAGGCAGGTGTGAAAGCACCCTTTAACTGCAGCTTGGCACTTTCAGTTTCATTCAGAAACATTTTGTGACAAACAAAGTATGACCTGCTGGAAGAGTGTTGTTATATAATGGAATTTGATACCACACAGTGTATGGAAGAAAAACCTCTGCATTTCACAATGCAGTTGTCTGTGGTCCTTCACTGAATCAGTAGGTGCAGAGAATAGTGTCCAACAGCCGCGTGTGTGTACAGACTATCCTGTCACAAAATGCGGCAAAATGTCCTACACAACAGTAATAGTTTGATTGCAGTGTTTACATGTCTGGACTGCACTTCAATAATGCGACTAAAATCGACATACTCCTTTTGTCTTAATTCAGTTTCTATTTAGTTCAATTATGACCTTAATCGGAATAAATTAATCAAAAATTACTGTTTACATGGTAGACTCTTAATCAGAATATTGTCTTAATCAAAATAAATTCCGATTATTGGTGTCCATGTAAATGTACTCAATCTGAAATGGTTCTTGTTTAAGATCTGTAGTGCAGACAGCCTTATATAAAAGACAACCTACACTGTATAAAATCTACTATTTTATTTGCTATTTTATAGTTTCTTTCAGTGTCATATTCTTGTCTGTATGACCAAAAATGCTAGTGGTTATCCAGAAATTAATTTGAAAACACTGGCGTAATATTCCCCCCACTAAACAGGTCATCTAGAGTACTGCGCACTTTAGAATAATGCTGGACGCAGGTGCTTTTTTAACCATCTTTTTTATGAATACTGTAAATTCAAATTCAAACACGATTACTTGAATTATTCACAGATACAAATACATTCAACCCCACTGATTCATTCAGAAATTATTATTCTAAAACTATTTTCAATGGCAGAGCAAAAATACACCATGGAAATGGAAATGTTGTGTTTAAAATGTTAGTCACTCAGTATTCATTTTGTTTATTTCATTAGGCAGTCACAGATGTTCCAATTCATCCTGATTAATTCACATCAATAAGATTACACAATTGCACAAATGTGAAAGTAATATCGCTTAATGTAATTCATTATTATAGTAATTGTAATGTATTCTATACATGCTACTTTGACAGAAAACCCTATACTGACTAATTTCAGGCTAACGTACATTATTATTAATACATTTATAAAGTTGTTAGCCCAAACTGCAGTTTTAGTCAAATTTTCTGGGTCATTTTGAATGAGAACATGCTGCTTCAGCTGCACATTAAACACAATAGTCATGATGAGTTTTCCCAGAGCTCAGATGATCTTTTGCGCGAATTAGGCATGTGGGCTGTCGCTGAATGAGCTTCTGTCACAATGCAAATGTTAGCTTTGCGATCCACTGGCACCAGATCAACCATCAGTGGAAATTAATGTTTCAGAATGTACCCCAAGTGAAGCTCCCATTTACGTGCCGCTATTCTCACCCCTGATCGTAGCACAGCTCATTAAAAAAATCATGTGCGCTTCTTTCATTTGTAATCCAGAGCTGAAAAAGGTTCCTCAGCGCAGAGCCTCGTGACATTTATGTGGGTGCGCGGCCAGTGTTGTAGAAATCAAATTGTCCCTGGCGATGTCATTATGTGACAAGCCGAAGCTCTCAGTCCACAAGGGTCAGTTCTGTCCGTTGTCAGGGGAATACGCTCAATCTCACTCAATGAAGCTGTTCGTTCACTCGTTAAATCTAATTTAAGGACCCGTAATTATGTTCTAACAGACCAGGCAGAAGAATAACTCCACAAAAATTGCCTAAAATAGGACATATTTTTTCCTAGCCACATTTTCTATCAGAAACACAAGAGAAATTAGACGAGGAATAAGATGACTAAGCTATTTACAAATGCTCTGGATTGCAGTTTGGTCCATAATGCATTTTAGGCCAATATTGGCAAATTGTCATATATTAGAATTGTTGGTGTGTGTTTTCAGGGATAGTATGGCCTTGTCAGAGGAATTTCATTCATTTTTAAAGACATTTGTGTACACTGAAATCAGCATGTTTAAGACATTAATCTTTTATTTGTAGGTACAAATTTAAACTGTCAAATGGAAACTGTATTTTCAATCCCTCTACTAAAAAAACAAATAATTAAACATTATCAGTGTTGTGAGCGGCACGGTGGCTCAGTGGTTAGCACTGTCGCCTCACAGCAAGAAGGTCACTGGTTCGAGTACCGGCTGGGCCAATTGGCATTTCTGTGTGGAGTTTGCATGTTCTCTGTGTTGCCGTGGGTTTCCTCCACGTGCTCCGGTTTCCCCACAGTCCAAAGACAATGGAGAAACTAAATTAGCCATAGTGTGTGCTGAAAGGGCATCTGCTGCATATTCTGCTGCTGGAATAGTTGGTGGTTCATTTTGCTGTGGCGACCTCTGAAATAGTGACTAAGCCAAAGGAAAATGAATGTATGAATATCAGTGTTGTTAGTGCACCTTTACATATAGTCAAATTCTAGCAAGTGACATTAAATTATTTCACCCAAATCAAACTCAACTTTTAAATCATGGATTTTGACCAGTAAATTTTATTCATCACTAGAACAGCCATATCTGAAAACAGCTAGTAGATCACTTTATATTTTCATCTACTTACAAGTTACAAAATGTTTTGCACTTACGTGGATGATCAGTTTTTCCCAAATCTTGAACATGTTCTGGAAAAATCTCATGTTGTAAAAGATCAGTAGATGGCTAATGCTGTACTGCAGCACTTTTGACAAATTCATGAAAAATTTGCACCTTCAATAGCTTTAAATAGATGGCTATGCTATACTGAGACACTTTTCTCCACTTTTCTCTTTCTTCAAATTCATGAAATATTAGCACTTACAAACAAAGTATTTCTTGACTAAAGACAAATGCTGTATTTACAACAAGCAGTTCCTGATTTACCCTTACACTGAGATAAGTTAGAGGTGAGGGTGGAGTTATGAGTTTTTACTGAAAGGTTCCAGTGGAGTTATTGTTTAGTCAGAAGCTCCTTTTAATACCTTTTCTTGGTTATATATTAGTAAAATCAACAGACAGTTATAAACCATTTCTCTTGTAGAGGTCGTTAGTCAGTTTCCTGTAATACAATCCAGCGTTTACTTAAAGACACAATGCATTGTGCCCTTCTATCAGCGTAAAATTAGTGTAGCTCGATTGGTGGAGCAACACAACAATCATTGCTTCAATCAAAATGTAATTGTATTTATTTTATTTTTAACAGGGACATTGCTCATTAATCAACAGTAAAACTGTAAGCAGGCCAGAGTTAGCTACAAGGGCTAATTTTCATCTGTTGCCTCCTGCCAGGTTTTTAAAAAGTAAAGTAAATGGCAAGTAAAGTTACATACATCGAAAAGACAGGTGACATGGGGGTGCAGTGGGTAGCGCTGTCGCCTCACAGTTTCCCAGTGCTGTGTTGGGGCTGGAAGGGCATCCGCTGTGTAAAACATATGTTGGAAAACTTGGCAGTTCATTCCACTGTGGCGACCCCTGATTAATAAAGAGACTAAGCCAAAAAGAAAATGAATGAATGAATGAATAAATGAATGATTTTTGAAAAGACAAAACATACAATTACACATGATAACAAACTTGATTTGCTTGAAGCCATTTCTTTAACTTGTACTTATATGTTGAATAAATTGTAATACCCCTTAAATCAGTAGGAAGTGTGTTCCAGAAATGACTGGCTCTAACCGAGAAGACTGACCATGCAAAAGTTGTTCGTCTAAACGGCACAACACAGTCTTCTCTAGTAATAGATTGTGTTGCTCTGCCATTATTATTCTTGTGTGTCACAAACTCACATAATGGAGGTGGAGCATATCCATTTAACATTTTAGAAATCACACAGTACAAGCATCAGCCAAATATTTCATATTATCAAAGCTCAATATATAATGTTCTTGTATTATATTTATGTAACGTGAGGGTGACAATGGAATTGAGGATTCAAATGCAGGTTTATTCAGGAGAGTTGTCATACAAACAATGGTCAGAGCAGAAGTAAACGGGTAATGCAGAGAATTCTAGAGCATAGTCATAAACAGGCGAATGGTCAGCTACAGCTGCAAGCAATGTAAACAAACAGAAGAAGGCAAGGTCAGGCAAGGCGAGACAACCACGTTGTAATGTTTCAGGGTTGATACCAAACAAGACTCAGCAATGACTTTCATCATCGTGGTTTCCTAATTGGCGGTTGGCATACAACTTTAAGGTGCATTTCTGCCACCTACTAGTTAGGAGTGTTGATCAAAAGTGAAATTTCTACCCTCTTATTCTAGTTTATTTCGGTTCTGTTATATAAACCACTCTCTCTAAGAAACATTAATAAAGCTTTCAACCTTTTATCTTCTACTCCATTACTTAAAGTGATCTATATTTACATTATTTTCCTCAATGTCCATTATCATCATATTCCATTCCCCACTATATAATAGACATTTCTTTACAATATGCTCTATATTTTCCTCTTCATTTCAATTTCCACTTGTATGTCTCTCTATTTTAAACAGCCCACTATTCAGAGCAGTGTGTCCAAACCTTAACCTTGATATAACGGTTTTCTCACATCTATTTCTCCCTATGGTTCTGTTTTTACCCACCATTCTCTGGATCATGTAATACCATATTCCTGTTCTCTCATCCTCCCTTTTCTTTTGCCATCTCTTTCTCACATATTGTCGAATTATAGTCTTCATTTCATTTTTACAAAGTCTTAAAAACATGTCAATATCTAATTTTAGTTGCCTCTGCATATTCAACTGCTTCTTAATTTCCTCAAAATTACATCATGCGCTGGACTTCAAATAAAAGCTAAAATGATCTCCCTCTGGAGAGTTAACTACCTCCCAAATAACAAAAATAAAATAATAAAATAAATAAAATAATAAAACTATTAATATATACAATATAACTTTCATCTTTTAAATTCTGTTAAATAGTCCTGTTCTTCTTAGATAGTTTAATAAACTTTCATTGTTATGTCCCCTCGCAGTGGCGAAATAGGTAGTGATGTGACCTCACAGCAAGAAGGTCGCTGGTTTCTGTGTGGAGTTTGTATGTTCTCCCTGCATTCGCAGGGGTTTCCTCAGGGTGCTCCGGTTTCCCCCACAGTCCAAAGACATGCCGTACAGGTGAATTGGCAGGGCTAAATTGTTTGTAGTGAGTGAGTGTGTATGGATGTTTCCCAGAGATGGGTTGCGGCTGGAAGGGCATCCACTGTGTAAAACGTGCTGAATAAGTTGGCGGTTCATTCTGCTGTGGTAACCCTGGATTAATAAAGGGACTAAGCCAAAAAGAAAATGATTGAATGCTATATGCTCCCCCAAGTATAATTTTAATGCTGATTTCAAAAGAGTTTAGCTTCATAATTTAATTTGTTAATATTTCTCTTTTTATAATGATTTTTTTTACAGTGACATAAAACATGTTCGACTGACTCCTCCTCTTGACAATGATCACATAATCTAGTTGGAATAGTTAAATGTAATGTTTTATTTAAGATGTGTGTGCCATTCTCAATTGTGTTTTGCCTTGTTTTATTATTTCCTTTACCTAGCCTTCGATTTCCTACTTTCTCCTGCACTCTATAGTAGTGCCCATTATATCCCCATCCCAATTATATTGCCATTGTTTTAATATGTTACTCTTAACTATAACTTTTGCTTCTGATAGGATATTCATAATTTCATCTAGCTTACATGCCTCTTTAGCTAAATCATCTGCAGCTTTGTTCCTTTTAATTCCTATGTGTGCTGGAATCCACACAAACACAATCATCACATTTGTTCTCTAAAGACTAAATAAAATTTTATACATTAAATATATGCAATCCTGCCTGTTTTTTGATGATATTGACTTAGTTGAACTCAATGCTGAACTGGAATTTGAACATATGAATTAGTTTCTTTGTGCCACTTTCCTTTGTCCAGTTCAGAGCAGCAATTATAGCCATTTATAGCCATACTGGTGATCTGCAGTTCTTTTCTTTATTGAAATACCTAATTTTGATACAAAAACACCAAAACCTGTCCTTCCCGAATCCAAACTCTTAGAGCCATCTGTGTACACTTCAGTATATTCTTTATATTTTGTCATAATTCTATCTTCTAATATCCCTGACATATCAGTGATATTTCGATAATCCTGGCTATTGTCCAGTAGATCCAAATCAACTAAACCTAAAGGAAATAACCATGGTGGTGTTCACCAATGCCCTTGAGAGTGTGTGCTGTTTATATAGTCTGTGTAATCAGTTCTTGAGCAGCTCTCAGCTCTGTGTGTAATCAAAGGAGAACTGGAACAGGTGTGAGTGTGCGGTGCATGACAGGATTTGTAGTTCCTTTACTGGCAGATTTGTAGTTCTTTAGCGATCTGTTTGGACTAGATAGCTGGTGATTGTGACAATTACAAGTTTGATACCCAAAAGCATGTATTGATAAAATGTGTACCTTAAACAGGCTGCAAAAAATCATCCAAATCTCTGCCAAATAATGCTAATTTTATGAATTGGAATAAGGATGATGGGATCGTCTAACAAGTCTACATTGTCCATCAGTCATAATACGACACACTACACAACTCTGTCATTACTTTTTACTCTTGAGGGCACTTACCTTTAAAATGGATCTATAAGTTTTTGTTTGCTTATAAATGAGAAAACTTCAAGACCAATATCAATGATTCAAGAAAAATCTGAAATATTAAAATACAGGTTTTCCGTCTGTCCAGATGTACAAATGTTTATGAATCTGATAACTAGTCTGAACTGAAACAATGAAAGGTTTTTCAGGAGAATCATTGCAGTACAAAGTTACTGCAAAGTCATTTCAAAGCAGGCCTCTTGTTTATTATTAAATAATGTAAAAGTTTAGTCCCTGTAGTAAAACGATGGCAAGTTTATTTACACATGAAGTCAAGATGTGAGTAATGCAATATAAAGTCATTTGCATTTGTTGTGTGGATGAATTTAATTATCATCAAAGCTCAACGACTATGTAAATAGGTCTGTGTGTGTTCTTGAGCAGCCACACAGAGCAAAATGAAATGTCTTATTGTATCAATTCAGTTGTGATAAATGCATTTACAGATTCAATAAATACGATGCTGTTAAACTATTTTAACTGTTATAAATAAAATCCAACTATTAATTCCTTTAATATTATATAAAATGTTTGTGACAGAACCACACTTTGCATGTACACAAATGTGATCATGTTGTCCTTGCGGCCAAATGCTGTCATTTTGCATATTTTATGGGTCTTCCTAATTGTTTTTTGTTATGGCATTACGAAACAACAGATCCACGTTAAGAATCTAATGAATGCCTTGTTCTGTGTTTCACTGTCTCATGAATTCTTTTCCCCCAACAAATGTTAAGCAGGACTCTGTTTGTGCCTCGGGCTGTATTCTGACTATTCTAACAGAAAAGAAATATAAACTCTTCTATCAACCAATTACGTAAAGAATGAGAGTGAAAAATGCCATAAATTATTCATAATTCACCAAAAAATGACTTAATCTACTTCACTAATAATAATAAAAAAAACATCCACCACTGCATCGGCAATAAAAACACCCAAGTACCCACTGGGAACAAGCCTTTACATCTATTATCATGCACTGTCAGAGAGGACAAACACTCCATCACTGCATTACAAACAGTACGAGCATTTACATTTTCCTCTGATTTTGCTGTGTGGTGACAAAGGGACATTTGACAGCATTGAAACTCTCTCCAGGATGCCTGCTTTTACAGCAAAGCCTCCTCATGTGGTGAGATCTGTTAGATGGCAAAGCTGTCATGTCTTGCCAACACGCCTCAGTGCTTTGTGTTTGTATCTGCTCCAAGCAAAGAGTTACAACCCACAGAACAGAGGGAGCAACGTTAAACAGATGTATAGTTGATACATAGTTTATGGCTAGGTTGACACTGTTCCCGTCACTTCTGTTCCGTGGATGCCCCGACAAAACCAGTTACTGGCAGTGTTCGCTTGTAGCTTTAGCATTGTAGAAAGTCAAACTACTCATAACTACAAGGTGCCATATAGTGAAAATCTGAAGATACCTAGCATAGATGAATAATATGGAATATCGTGATTCTAAAACATATTTTTCCATTGTTTCATGTAAATCCCATAAATGTAAAATTCTGGTAAAAAAATCAAGCCAATCGGAACAAAGGAGAATGTTACATTGCACATGGGATCATTAAAATGCATGCCACAGGATGCATTTGATAACGCCCCCATTCTTGTTTATCAAAGCTTACATTATACTTACTAGGTATGTAAGACTTTTATTTTAAAAACAGGAGAAAAGCCCAAAACAAAAGCCCACTATGCCGTTCCACATCTTTACCTTGCTTTCTATACATTTTTAAGCAAAGCGGATAGATGCTGAATGCTGTTCCTGGGGTGCGTTTCTGAAAACCATCATTAGCCAACTAAGGTCGCAAGTTCTGTCGTTACAAACATATTCCATTGATTTAATGTTTTCCAAATCTATCATTCCAACGAACATTCGCAAACTGCACCGCAAACATGTACGCTTGCAACTACACCTCTGGAGCTGTAGTTAGAAGCATAGTTCCTGGTTGTGTTCTATTCCCAGTTACTTATGCCCTATTAATTTCGAACATTCCAACATTTAAACTTGAAATGATTTAAAAAAAAACATCTCTCATAGGTGTAATTTGCTTTCAAAGTATTTTTACAGTTCAGTTTTAACGATTTTCATATTTACAATTGCACCCTTCATAGTGCACTTTGAAAACATTTATGCCATTTTGAATGCAGCCTTGTGGCTCATGACGAAAGCTATGGTGACCTATTATTTAAAAGCAGAATTGATGTTACGTTAAAGCTTGTGAAAACACAAATATATAGCATACGTTAATGGTTTTAATTTATAGTAGGTTATTTATAGAGAAATGTTTCTGTACTGTATATGACATGGGCCTGTTGGTTAGAACATTTATGCAGTGTTTTGAATGTGTCAAAGTTGTAAAAGTAGATATAAAAAATAAATAAATATCCTTAATAATAATAAATTAATAATAATAATTTTATATAATAATAATAATAATAATAATAATAATAATAATAATAATAATAATAATAATAATAATAATAATAATAATTATTATTATTATTATTATTATTATTATTATTGTTATTATTAAGCAGGATTTTTTTCATTTATTCATAAATTGCCAAATGTAAATTACAACCATTAACAATTAAGATAATACGTGTTAGCTCTATGTTTTAGAATAGAATATGGAATATTTATAATATTTGTAAAGGAAACATGGGGCCTAAATGTGCCGTTTACATATATTTCAATTAATATGGAAAACGAGTACATGTTTTTACCAAAACTAATTTTGGACTTTTTTTAATGCGTGTGCATGTAAAACAATATAATTTGCACAAAGAATTGTATGGTTTTTACTCTGAAGAAGTTGTTAGTCCGCCCCATTTAGAGCATCATTATGGATGTTTTACGTTATAACTAACGTGGTTCTAACGATGGATCTGTGACAAAGCAACTATGGTTTTGGGAAACACTCGTCACTACATCGTTCTTTGCACTAACAATGCATTGTACTATGGTAGTTCAGTCGCGAGTTACATTGTTGTTTGTCAAATGCACCCCTGCATGGTATGTGACGGGCACAAAATGCAAGATATACAGACTATATATTTCTTCAGAGGTACCCTGAAGAGGCATAAGGTCTATTTATGTATCCTTTGTTAATTTAACATGTGTATTGGGAAAATTGGCACAAATATGTTTGTAATGAGGCAACAAACACACATAGACTGCTGAGTATAAGTGTTTAATGCACATTTATGCATCATGTCATTTCACCCTTTAATGCAGTTGATATTAATTCCTCAACGTGTTTTAATAAATAATAAATATATAAAGTTATAATAAAGTAAATTAACAATTTATTATGGCTGTATTACAAAGCAATATTTTTCGCTCTAAACAATTCTGGATTTAAAAGAATTTATATTACATATACATTTAATAATTTGGCTTTTATAAAACAAGCATTTTGTAAAAGATCAACTGATAAATATTGAAAAAAAAGAAATACATTTCTAGAGGAGGACTAATAACTAAAACAAAATATAAATTTTTTAAATAAAATAAAAAACTTGCTATAAACATAATAAAACATGCTATTTATATTAAGATTGTCACATTAATAAAACAGAAAAGGGATTGTATTTGAAAATGGGGGGTGGTGTTAGAGTGCTAGTAAAGTCAGAGCAAGTTTTTTTTTTTTTCAATTCACGCTCATTAAAATTATGTAGCTCGATATACATTTCTGGAGCTACTGTCCCAGGAGCTACGCTTTTATGCAGTTTTTGTTTTGTCAAATCCGCCAGAGGCCGCTATGTAAGCATTTTAAGATCTCAAATTTTTTTCGCGAGAGCCCTTCGCACCTGCTGTTTTCATGTAAATCCACCAAAGGTCGCTGTTGTCTAATTCACTAACTGACTAACCAATTGACCGATACGTCCACTCTCCTCCTTCCCTAAACCCAACCAATAGTATTTTGAAAAGCACCAAATGACCCGCCCACTGCTTTCCCTAAACTCAACCAATAGTGTTTTGAAAATCCAGAAAAAGACAAGCCCCCCCCCTGATTTTTACCACATTCTCACCCTGTTATGTACTTGTTTATTTTATTTTTTGACTGTCAAGCTGTCCCGTAGCATTTGTTTGAAAGACGAAATGCAGCCATATGTAGCTCTGGCTACATAATTCGCAATCTCCAGAAACATATATAGGGCTACGTTTTCAGAATGAGCCTGTGTTGTTGTTGTTGTTTTTTAACTAAAAATAGAAAACTTGATTGTTAGTGTTAGAATATCAAATGAATTTTAAACATAGACAAAATAAAGAAGAGAGAAACTAACTAATCTAAATTAAGATAACACCCAGCAGGCACAGGACGTACAGTAAACATGACGTCAGATTGAACTTGTACCCCAACATTGTAGGGACGTAGCATTTTGTTTGGAAAATCAGGTTGATGTCAGAAACCAACGTCAGTCCGATATCAATGTCCAACGTAAAATCAACCAAATACCAATGTCATTTGATGTGGTTATTTGACACCAAAATGTCTTCACTGGAAAAGTATTATGCTGTGTTCCTGCTGGGCAGAATCAAACTTGACCACACTGTAAAAATTGTCCATAAATTAGCGTTTTCCCACATTTTGTTATTCATGTTTTTATTTTTCCTCATTTACCTTGATTTTTCAACAACTTTTTACATTGTAAAGTTAGAAAAAGTGACTTTTGTTAAGATTTTTGATAGTTTAAAGTGACATATTGCCTGGTTTAGTGTTTAGTGTTAAGCTATAAAAACCTTGCCCATATGTTTTCTGCTATTTTAAAGACATATTTCTCTCTATATGATTCCTTACACATTATATTTTTTTAAACTACTAAAATGTCAATAAAAGTTACTTTGTTAAGCTGTAGAGTTGAAATTTCAACATCAAATGTCGATAGAGCAGAGATCAAGGTCCCATTATGCAACTCAAACACTTGTGAATCACAAAATAGGGAAGCTGTTAATTAACAGATATTGATTTTACAGTACATACAATGACAAAATGCATTTGATTCATCAGGAGAAATACTGACTTTTTGAATCAAAGTGTTTATCTGAATGCTGTAACGTCATTCAAGGTAAAGAAAAAAACAGCTGTGCTTTTGAAAGTGACATTAATCGTGACGATTTTGCTTGGCATTAAGATGCATTGGAGAAAGTTTCAACTGCATTATTAAATGTGATTGTAATTGCTTTTGATAGAGGAAGGTCAGTCCCTGCTTTTTAAAATCAGCTTTGCAGTGTCAGAGTCGGCAGCTTTTGTCACTCTCACTGTATTAAAGATGGAGTTTTTACTGTTTAATGACTTTCTTGGTAAAAGTCAGTCGGCTAAATCCAGACATACCCTCTAATCAGAGACTCGATGCTACGCAGATCGGATACAGTTTAAGGCGACCCCACTTCTCTCAGCAGGTTTTGCACGTAATTACTCGAATCCATTATTTGTAATTTCAGATAAAGCTGAGTGATTGACAACCCAGGTTTAACAGCAGGATGGTGAAGCTTGGGGGTTAAAGATCTGGTCTAGAAAAAAGATTGTAGGTTCAAAACTCACCATCATTATTAATGTAGCCTTGAGGAAGGCAATTTGAGCTGCTGTGAATAATTCAACTAAATGACAAAATAGTAGGTCTGCAGGCTAAAAATATCGATCTTCAATTGAGCAATCTTAAAAATCACATACTAACCGTAAAATCACATGATCAGTCTTTCACTGGGTGTTTCTGCACCTTCACTGATAAATCTACAGCATGAAATAAAATAATGGAAAGAAAGCTTGTCTTTTTATTGAGCGTTTCACACAGTGGCTCCACACTAAAAACATACAGTGCAGTCTGTGATTCACAAACAAATAATTTTTTATTTGATTCTTTTTAGTCAATCAAAGCTTTATCGCTCCAATCCAACTCAAAAACAATTTGAAACATGACAGTGCAATCAGTGCAGTATGATTCACAGACAGACGTTTTTTTTTTTACTGAATCAAAAACATGCAGTGTGAACACTCTAGTCGAATTCACAAACAACAATTCTTTTTAAATCAATAATTCTTTTGTCAACCAGTCCAGTTCAATTTACAAATGATTCTTTTAAAGAAATCTTTTTAGTAAAACATGACAGGACAATCAGTGCACTTGATTCACAAGAAAGGAAAGTTTTCAAAAGATTTATTTATTAATTTAGGGTAAGTTCACACTGCAGGCATCAGATTTTTTTGCCCTTATGTGACTCAGATCTGTTTTTGTCATGACAGTGTGAACAGCCCAAACCGCATGGAATCTGATCTTTTCAACTTTTATTGGTGCCATATGTGGTATTAAATCAGATACAGATCTGATGTTTTGCAATCCGACCGCAGTGTGAATGGTTATGTAGGAATTCATGTCACTTTTACATCATTTTGATCAACACACGTCATTATCTGCCCAGTTGGTGGAATGAACTCCCTAACTACATCAGAACAGCAGAGTCACTTGCTGTCTTCAAGAAACGACTAAAAACTGTTTAGTCTCCACTTTCCCTCCTAATCTTAACTGCCTCTCTGGCTATACCACTAAGTGAAGTTTCATAAACCTAATTTCGAGAGGAGCACGTGATATGATTGAGCACGTCTGGCCACCCATCTGTAATCAGTAATAATCCAATCAGAGCGATCCTAGTTTACTATAAATGGATCATTTTCTCCCTAATGTTTTATCTTCGTTTGGAAGAATCCCCCCTTCCACCCCTTCTCTCCTCCTTTCCTCCCTTTTCTAAAAGGGGGAACTCTCGAGACCTACCTGATCTCGGATCCCCTGATATGCTTATCGACCGGGCGGGAGCCCTGGGCTCAAAGATCTCCGAGCTCAGGGTTCTCTCCCGGGACAGCATGCCAAACCAGCTTTATACGCCAAGCATATCTAAGTGGGAACTCTTGAACTGTGCTCTCTCTCTCTCTCTCTCTCTCTCACCAAAAAAAAAAAAAAAAAAAACCATTACTAATGCTTTGCTTCTTAGACTTTACACACCTGAAACTTGTCTATAGCACTTGTTCACTGCTGCTCTTATAGTTGTGTAAATTGCTTCCTTGTCCTCATTTGTAAGTCGCTTTGGATAAAAGCGTCTGCTAAATGTAAATGTAAAAAATTATTCTGTACTGGATCATGCTGCAAACATCCTCTATTCTACAGCGGCAAAGAAAAACACATCGTGCAAATACTTTATCCCAAAAATTGAAGGTTCTTTATTTTGAATATTGTTTGAATGACAACTTCCGCTCGATATACAAACATTATAATTTTCAACACAAATGAACTGTAAGGTTCCATCTATTAGTCCTGAGAGAACTAACAGCATGGTTGAAGGTTAAATTGTCACCTTGGAATTATAAGGTTCTGTCTGCGTTCTGAATGATTTTGAGATATTAAGATTCAAAGTTTTTGCATTCCATAGCAGACAATGTGTGTTTTGTTTTTTAAATAAAAATGTAAACACTTAAAATGTAAACAACTCATAAAAAAACATCCCATAATGTAAATAAGTTGTCATTTAATAAGAATGTGTCAATAACTCAATTTTGACAAAAAATGTCAGATAGAACCTTATAATTCTAAGGTGACAAAACGTGTGTAAGCCTTTTTAGAACATGTGAAAAGAAACATTTTTATCTGTTAAAATTTATTTTCATTTGTTTCCAACTCTGAACTGAATCCAATTTATAATAATTTAAATTTAGATTCATCTAATTAAAGCTGATCACCTTATAGGTTGTGATTTGGTCTAATTTAGATTGATTAACCTAATAAATCCTTATTTTTAGTTAATAGTTCATCGTTTACTAATAAACTCATTTCCTTGAAGTAATGTTAGGCCGCCCCATGCTTGCTCATACATAAAGTTTGATTTAGCCACTAGATTATATTATACTAAGTCTGTGATTGTTAGAAATCAACAGGTCTCTAATGCTGTGCCTATGTTCCATCCATTGAGCCTGAATATATGAACAAATCCTGGTTGTAGATTGCGGAAACATCAGCCTAAACAATCTACTAGGTTTAAATGATTTCAGGAGATATTAGAGATAAACAAGAATTTTACATTTATTTATTAGGGAAATATTTTCCATTCCATTTCACATAATTAAACAAAATAAGCCAATTTAGAAATGTACAACATCATTTAAGAGTTAAAGATTAATACCTGACTGTGTAGAAGTACATTGCAGCAAATCAGTATTAATACACTGCAACGGTGTATCCTGGCTACGGAATCCCACAGACATTTCTGCACCTTTCCCTTAAATACTCAAATCACCATAAATTCAAGACAATAAAAGCTTCACCAAGACCCTTGTCTGGTCATGAGTTGATGTGAAGACCGTTTTCCCTGGAGCATCTGCCAAAGATCTTATCAAAGTCAAAACCCAAATTAACTGATATAAGGGAACTATTAAAATTAAGACCACCTTACCAATCACACAGAGGCATTTAAAATGACACTAAACATGAACATAGAGCCACAAGATACACCATATTAAAAACTTAGACATTCTGTGTGGAACTGCTCTGGTGGAGAAGGTAAAGTCCAGGGCAAAGAGGGGTGCTCAGGATGCATGATTGAGACAACCTGAGCAACTGGTTTCCTCGCTAATCTTCTTCACAGATTAGAAAGTTTATTGTTTTAGTACCTGGCCATTCTCATGGTCTTGTTTCATGTGGAGTTCCATAACAGTTATCAGGGTTTAATATTATGGAGAGACTTAGCATCCTTACAGAAGCCCTGCCTTCACAGTTTACTCTGCGGCTGCTCATTAACCCTTGATGAGTTCACCACACCGGTGATCAGAGAGACGCGCACCGCACTTGTCATAAATGACAAATTATCAGTGTTTTCAATCACAAAAAAAAAAAAAAAACACACTAAAATGCACATTAGAACCAGCAAAACAACCATTTACGTTGTCTGAGAAAACAGCAACAATCATATTAAACATAATCTGACAAGTGCTTTATTCACTTCATACAATATAGGCATTATGTGCTGTGCCAAGTTGTACTTTTGTGCATGCGGGTCAGTTTTAGACTATGATCTGTTCACACTGGAAATCTAAAACTAGCATTTATAAAACAATGTAAACAGTAGTTTGAACTAGTCTTTCTTTCTTTCTTTCTTTCTTTCTTTCTTTCTTTCTTTCTTTCTTTCTTTCTTTCTTTCTTTCTTTCTTTCTTTCTTTTTTTTTAGAGTGTATGATGTCTAATGCAGTGCATACACCAGTGCAAAGAAGTGGAGTCAATGAAGAAAAGTCTAGGTTGATAGGACATACCTTTTGGCCTTTAAGCGATAGTACAAATACCAGTAAATTCCCTGCTGTAAACTGTAGTTAATCACATTGTTCAGTTAATTTAGATTATCTCCATCTGAAAGGGGAACTCCTACAAATGTATATGTAATGTAAATACTCCATGTACACACTCTTAACCCAAATTGAACTTGACAAGAAAATTACATGGAAACCCATTGCCCTAAACCAGGCATGGGCAAACTCGATCCTCGAGGGCTGGTGTCCCTGCAGAGTTTTGCTCCAACTCTAATCAAACACACCTGAACACCCTAATTAGTGTCTTTAAGATCACTAGAAAGCTACAAGCAGGTGTGTTTGATTAGGGGTGGTGCAAAACTATGCAGGGACACCGGCCCTCCAGGATCGAGTTTGCCCATCCCTGCCCTAAACCAGTGTTGCTCAACCACATTCATGGAGGACCACCAATTTTCCAGATTTTTTCTAAGTCTCCTTAACCAAACACACCTGACTCAGATCATCAGTTCATTAACCGAGACTGACAGACCTGTAATAGGTGTAAGAGATAAAGGACACATCCAAAGTATGCAGTGTTGGCGGTCCTCCAGGAAAGTGGTTGATAAACACTGCCCTAAACCACTTTTTTTAACCATTTTCTTTCACAAGATGAAGCTAAGTAGCCCTTTAACTAACATTTGAACTCAATGTAAGGTCTAGTGAAGTCAACTATTTGGGTTAAGATCTAGAGCACACCTTTTCATAGCTAATTGTAAATGCATGCCTTAAACACATCCTGACATTTTTTTTTTGTACCAAAGCAGTTTTTGAGCTGGCACAAACTGTTAGTATAACTGTCCCTTTAACATCTGGGTCAGAAAAAAATGAGAAAAAAAAAACAAGGATATGACATTGCTCACATCCTACAGCTCAGCTGCAAACCCTGACCCAACTGTAAATGAGTCCCCAGAGTGTAAATATCTCACTGTAGTGGCTCTGCCTCCATTACCCTTATTACAGCTGTGCAAGAACATGTTAGCCATACAGAGAGAGGACCACGAGGATCCAGTAATGCCTTGTTAACAATGAAATGTAAGATTGGAGAACACCTTAAGGAGACCTGCAATTATATGGTGCATGTCGGCGAATTTAATTAACAAGTCCAGATACATTACACTGTCAAACCTACACTTAGACAGGCAAACCATTTTTTTTGGTCTCATGAACACTTGGTTGATTTGGTAAATGCAAACAAGCTGGTCATTTGAAGAAAGCGGATCCTGCCCCTTATAGATTCTTTCTTCAATGCCTCTAAGGAATAATGCAGTGTTTTGTTGGTAACAAGAGGAGGTTAATGATTAAAGTGTGGTCAATTGTGCAGTCGCCATCTGTGTTTAACTAGGCATGGGATCTCTTTTATCATTGTGAAAAATCAGTGTGTGTATGTGTTTAGATACACTAGGTAAAGGGTTATTGCTGTAGGTAGGGGGCAGCAACGCTTCAGTAGATGTAAATAGTCTGAATCTGAGCAAGACACCTGCTTTGTTTTTTTTCTACACGCGCACATACAGACACCCGCACACGTGCTGCCAAGAGAGCTCTGGTGACACCATAAAGCCTGAGAAAAGGTTTAAACAACCACCAGTGATGCTGTTAATCACAGTCAATCTCCTGTGCACCATGCTTCACAGCCTGTAGAACATCCAGCGTTTTCGGTCCCTCGGCAGCCGTAACATCTGCCCACATCCCTTTATACAGCACACATGAGATGAACACAGTACTTCTCACCCTGCTCTTTAATACCAACCTTTGTCTCAAAGTACACATTTAAATATATTGGCGACATGTTCAGTGTGCCTTAAAATGGAGAACTGCTAAATGATTTGTGTAAACATCCTTTCAGCCAAGGTCGATTCGTGCTGGCACTCTGGAGAAATCTCTCATTTCCATTATCTGTAGGTTTAGCACTATTGTATTTGCATGAATAAAGAGAGCTTCTGTGGTCCACATTGAAATCTGGCATTTTTAAAGTTAAAGGGATAGTTACCCCAAATAGAAAATGTTGTCACCTTCATGTTTTAGGATGTATGCCTTTCTGTTGTCCCTCTTAACACTATAATGAAAAACAAATGATCTGAATCATATGTATGAGAAAACAATATTGGATCTTCAACATGTTTTCCTGCAGTCTGAATGAAGCCTAAGTAACTATATGCAGGGGCGGATTTAGTGATTTGGGGGGCCCTAAGCAATTCCAGCCATGGGGCCCAAAAGTTCTAAAATGCAACTTTAATTTATTTTTAATTGATTTATTTAGTTGTTTTATGTTTCTTATATCACTTAATCACTCCTTTTCTACATTTTGTCTTAATGCAAAATATGAATAACAACATGTAAAGCATCTTGTAAAACTTTTTAAATGATTTGTTTTCTTAAAATGAATTCACAACTAAAATTATATATAAAATATTTGATTTTTAGAACTAAATTTTTACCTAATTTGACTGCTAGACTTCTCCATGATTGAGGGTGGGGGATACATTTGCGTGGATATAATAAACTTTTATTTTCACTCATTTACACTCATATAAAATATGATAGAAAATGACATTTAGACAGTAAATACCCTTCAGTTTTTGGTTGTGTTCATTATTTGTGTTAATGAATAAAAAAGATTAGATTAACTGTATGACTTGGCACTGTATGTATTTATTTATTTATTTGACGTGAACATCACAATATATATGTATATTTTATATAACAACCAAATTTTTATAACAACAGAAACAGAAAACAAATCTAATTAACAAATTAAGTCATTGTGTAATACAATGAAATGGCACAGGAAAACTGCATTGAACACATGAAGAAAGGGAGGTGTAGAAAGGCAGTGAAAACCCAGACAGCAGCTGAAATCTCTCAGTAGTTAATTAACAACCCTCTGCCCTTCGTCATTGTAAATTAATATTAGATGCTTCAGTCCAACATCTACATTACCAGAACGATGAAGATGAATGCCCAGAGTGGGCATTTCAGCAAGACAATGATCCTAAAACACAGCTAATGTGACTCTCAAGTGCTTTCAGAGAAAGAAAATCAAGCTGTAGAATGGCCCAGCCAATCACCTGACCCGAATCCAATAGAAGTTTGGACAGACAAAACCCACAGAACCATCAAGATTTTTAGACTCTGATTAAGTCTGTGAAAACATCACACCTGAGCAATGCATGTGACTTCCTTCTATATATGAGAGCCATCTTTTAAGATACTAAATCATCCATTTTGCTCACAGAAATGTTAAATAATCTGAATTATATAGAAATAAATATAGATTTTTTAATTGTATAAATTTTTTACATAATTTTTTAATTGTATTACAATTTTTAAAAGAATGCAAAAATAAGTGTTTTCGCTTAAGGAAATAGATTGTGAACCCCTCTTGATTAATATTTCATCATGCAATTTTAATTACATTGCTCATTGACTTTTATAACCTTTTGAACCATAAAACTATTAAGTGACCTAAATAATGGTTAGAAAAAAGTGGGAGCATTTTTTATGATTATTATCATGCGCAGTCAGAATACACACGCAGTGGCCTCCCGCAGTCTTGAGGGAATATGCACGAACATTATGAAATTAGCGAGCAGAAGGTGATCTGTTCCTGTAACAATAAGAGGAAGCCCAGCGGCTTTCAGTGTGAGCTGAGCCAATGGAGATCCTGCAGTGAAAATCACTCTGAGTAGCAGCGGGAAGAGAAAGCAGGAGGATGTGCTCAACGCAGACAGGATTTTCTCCTCTCTCCTTTCACTCCTCTGATTAGCCCTGCTCGGTAATATAGGCTAGAAATCAGCAGTGAATCTCAGCAAACATCTTTGCTGTCTCTCTCACTGTTTCTTTCCTTCATATCCAGACTCGCACCTCAGGGCATGTTCATATCAGCGTTAAAACAACCAGAAGAGAAAATGATTTCCTTCTGTTCTTCTATTGCCTGTTGTTGACACCTTTGAATTCGATTTTGGCTTTTATGCAGAGAAGAATTGGCCTTGACAGGCAAATTGAACCATAATATATCTGGCTCATAAGGCTGTGAGGATCTGGGCTGCCCTGCACCACTGGGGGCGTCCCGTATGCCAGTGGGCCTATTCGGATTTCATTGTCACTTAAAAAGAGCTGAAATGTAGCTGTGTCTGTGCTGGCGGCGCCAAAAGACAATTTGAATTGCACAAGACAAACCTCAACAGAGCAAGTCCTGAAAACGGTAGAAATTCCATTTAAAACATCTGACCTCACTGAAAGTCACTGTATAATTTGCACACTATTACCACTTAGGGCATTCTGGGAAATGTCAACTCGCAACATTTCCTAATGTTAACATCTTGTGAATGCAGTCTCCTTACAAATCTTTTTGCGTGTCTTCAAACTGTTTAAGCTGTGCTGGCAGATGCGGTTCGACATTCCTGCAGAATTATCAAGATTTTTCTCCTTCAGTAATTGGTGGAGGGGAGAGCTTTATTTTACTTTCTGGCTAATGACAGCCGATGGCCTGAGGCACAAGGGAGAGAAGTTTCATTTCACAGACACCTGCAGAGACTTACATTTTTTGGCTAAGAGAGACACTTTGTATGAACTCCCTTCTCTCAGCCTCTAATGAGAACAGCCTTTTTTTCAGCCTGTTTTAATTGCAGAATATGCATGCAGAATATTTCCTGAAGTTCATGAATATGATATGAGCACATTTACTGATGTAGGAACACTTTTAGCTGCTGCAGAGTAAGCTGAATGTGTAAAGCAATCAAGCAGGAATATCTGAACAGGTTGAATAAAAACTACCGGTGCAAATGAAAGGCCAAATGCTCTGGTTGGAGTAGCAGATTATTAGTTAGATGCTCATTTAAAAGTGAATTTTAAAACAAATGCAGTTTAATTTCAGTGGAACGTAACAAGGCACTCAAATGTATATTATTTAGTTTTACTCATTCCGTTTGTTGGCATAAAAACACCATTCAAACGTTTGAGTCACTAAATTTTTTAGTTTCTGAAAGAAGCCTGTTAGGCTTATCAAAGCTCCTCTATTATTTTTGCAGGAACTGTGATATGCGGTGCATACCAAACAGAATATATCACCCTCCAAAGAGCACCGAAAAAAAGGGGAGGGAAAACAATCATGGCTTCTATTACATATTGAAGTGTCGTTCCAAAACTAGCCACTTGAAGGGCCCTTCGGAATGAAGGTTTTTTAAGGGTACAACTGATGGACACTTCAGCCACTCCTTTGGTCAGTGAAGTTGATTGGAGTTGCACACTGCATTACCATTCGGAAAGGCTCACCCCTATGCCCTAATCACTCTGAAAGAACCATTTTAAATTGAATGCAGTGATGTACTCACTGGCAACTTCAATTGGTACACCTACTGTATACAACTCATTAATAAAATGATTAATCAGCTAATGACATTGCTGCAAATCAATGCATTTGCACATGTAGACATGAGCTGTTTCTCAATAAGGGATCTTGTGAACCAAAGTTCAATTCCAATACTCAAAAACGCAAGAACTGAGGATGTATGAAAGAACTCGTATGTGTTCTTGATATCGCGGATGCATTGAATGCAGATTTGAGCACAGCACTCACTCAAAGTCCCAGAAGTCTTTACAGCTAAATAAAGGAGGAGGGTATAGTGCAGCGTTATATATTTACTATTATTTACAGTTCAAAGATATAGCCAAACTTGTTAGCCTAAAATAGTTTCCCTAAATGAGACTGTGAAGTAAACATTGACATGAAAGTTTTAATAAAAGCATAAACACATCTTTATTAATCTGAAATGATTGGAAATTATTAGAATCTGTTTATATGTATTGTGCAAAGTGTCTTTGTAATGTTTAAAAAGGGCAGCTGTTGCCTCACAGCAAGAAGGGCACAGGTTCATACCCCAGCTGGATCAGTTGGCATTTCTGTGTGGAGTTTGCATGTTCTCCCCGTGTTCGCGTGGGTTTCCTCCGGGTGCAAAGACATGCACTATAGGTGAATAGGGTAAGCTAAATTGTCCGCAGTGTTTGTGTGTATGTCCTGGTCCTTCAGGTTAGGGGTTGAGCGTTGGACTAACAACCCACCTCATAAAAATTTCTGCTAAAAACACCCATATGGTGTGGCTAAATATCAGCTTCGATAAAAAAAACTGCCCTGGGAGTAAGTAAGCAAGCAATGTTTAAAAAATAATAATTATTTAAAATGCGTGAAGGTTATTTGACCATCATGAAGATTGCAGCTTATTTGTTCACAGGATACCTTCTGTGTTTTTGTGGTCTTTTGTGGTCTAGTAAGACCAGTCTTCACAAGAATGTGAGTCCATCTCTCTGTATTCTTGGTATTAAGAAAAAAACATGGTCAAGACTGTCTGCTAAAGAAGAATGAGAAACTAAAATGATTTAAGTGACTTTAAATGCAGTAATGGTTGTTGGTGCCAGACAGGCTGTTATGAGTATTTCAGAAACTGCTGATATACTGGTATTTTCATGCAGAACCTGTAGGGATTACAAAGAATGGTTTAAATAAGAGAAAATATTGGGGTAACACTTTATAATAACTACACACTATAAATCATTTATTAAGCATTAGCAAATAGTGAATTCATTATCTGTTAAGCATTAACTCTACATTAATAAATGTTAGTAAGCAGTTTATAACTGCAGCTACAAATGCTGTATTCTTGACTTACAAACATATTTATAATGTGCTTAATACTTGTACTTTCATACTTTGTTAATGATTTTATTTTTCATTACTAAATTAAGTATCGCATTATTTACAAACCATTTGTATTTAAAGTAGTTGAGGGTTTTTAGGATCATTCAGAATGAGTTAGTAAATGATTAATAAACTATTGAAATCAACGTATATGTCTTATTTATTCAGGCATATACTAATAGTTAACTAATATGTTAATAAATGCTTTATTAACTCAACTTCATCTAGTTTTGTGACCTAATCTAAAGTGAGGACTATTTATGCTTTATAAATCCCTTATAAATGACAAATAAAGGCTCATTTAAATTCTAAACAGAAAAATTGACATTATTCATTCTTTTTCATTTAAAGATACACAAATAAAACTGTACTTCAAATGAAAAATAAATCTTTGCAACCTTATCTAAAATAAAATTACTATACAGTTTAAACATTGCATCTTATTATATTGTTAAATTATTATATTGTTGTTGTTTTATCCAGTTTTATGTCGTATTTTGACACTCCTGTTATTTGGCAATGTTTAAACTTTACAGTAATTTTATTTTTTAGAAAAGATTGTAAAGATTATTGTTCATTTGATTCTGAGCCTTTAATGATCATCTATAAGGGATTTATAAAGCATAAATAGTCCTCACTTTAGATTAGGTCACAAAATTGCATGAAGTTGAGTTAATAAAGCATTTATTAACATATTAGTTAACTATTAGTATATGCCTGAATAATTAGATATATAAATGTTGATTTCAAAAGATTATTAATCATTTAATAACTCATTATGAATTATCCTGAAAACCCTCAACTGCTCTTAAATACAAATGGTTTGTAAATAATGCGATACTTAATTTAGTAATGAAAAATAAAATATTAACAAAGTATGAAAGTATATTTAATAAGCACATTATAAATGTGTTTATAAGTCAAGAATACAGCATTTGTAGCTGCAGTTATAAACTGCTTACTAACGTTTATTAATGTAGAATTAATGCTTAACAATAATGAATTCATTAGATGCTAATGCTTAGTAAATGATTCATAGTGTGTAGTTATTATAAAGTGTTAGCAATATGGGTTATATTCTGTTTTGATTGTCCCTTTTGCACATTTTGTTTGACTTTGTTACATTGCAACTATGCCAGCTTAGACAGCTTGGATTTAACAAGGCTAAACTTGGGCTGTCAGTGAAAATCTAATAGACATTTAAGAATAGCCCAAAACTAGACTAGTCGTCAAACAGACAGATTAGACAGACTTTATATGTGTAGTCATTCATTTCTGTTTAGTTGATGACTAGTCTAGTTTTGGCCTGCTCTTAGACGTCTATTACATTTTTAGTGACAGCCCAGATTTAGCCATGTTTAGATGTCTATTAGACATCTTTTAAAAACAATAAATGCTTGCTGGGTTCTCATTAGATTGACTGTAATGTTAGGGTTAGTGGAGCCTGTTAGTGGAGCAGTGTCAGCAGATTTAAACAAACACCTTGGCCAGTTTTGTAATTAGAATTATTTGGTATGTAGTTGCATTAACAAAATGCACAAAAGTATATACTAAGAAAGAGTACTAAATAAGGATATCATGATTGTCAATGATGAGAGACATCATTTATAAAACACCTTCCAATTGTTACCATCAGGTCATTGATATTGTGTTACCAGGTGTGTAAGAAACAGGAAAAAATTATAATTTAAACCCCAAGCAATTAAGTAGGGGTACCATGTTTTTAAATGATTTATTTATATATATATATATATATATATATATATATATATATATATATATATATATATATATATATATATATATATATATATATATGGTAAATGGGAAATGTCAGAAGTCTCTGTGAGTGCTGCAAATGAAATTTCACTACAGGGACAAAAAAGTTAACTAACTAACTAACTAACTAACTAACTAACTAACTAACTAACTAACTAACTAACTAACTAACTAACTAACTAACTAACTAACTAACTAACTAACTAATAAAAGGGACTATCAGAATAAAGTGCTGCAAAAATATCCAGTAGGTGGCAGTTCTGTAGGCGAAAATTCCTTGCTGATGGCAGAGGTCAGATGAAAATCGCCAGATGCTTCCATGTCAGTAGGGACCAAAGGAAAGATAGCATGATGCTATTTAAGGACCACAATCTCTGGGAATATTTCATGCACATTGTTTAATCTACAAAATGAAGAATTAAAGCAGTTCTGATAGCAAGGCCGGTTCTTTTCTAAATATCATCACATTGTGGAATTAAAATGGATTTTGAACAGAGATTGTCTTCCACACTATTGGCCATGAAGGTCAATTCCCTGACCGTGAGTTCATTTATTATCCCCAGATGTGCTGTATTCCAGTGCAGGTACAGTAAAGGGGTTCTGACACTAAATTAATGCACCAAGGAATTGTTCTGAAGCAGGTTTATGAAGTGTTTACTCCTCCAGCTTATATTTCATGTGCATTTCTGTGACAGTGAGTGAAAAACGAAGATTCAGTTCAGAATGGCAACATATTACTCTTGGGTGAAGGAATGAAGTTAATTAATTTCTGAAAATGAAAATAAAAAAACAAAGGCTGCAATTTCCATGTTTTATTAATTTTTTTATTCTATTATTGTAAGTACAGTATGCCAATTATCTGAATTTGAAAATCTGCCATATTTTTAACAACTGCTTAGCTCAAACAAGTGTAACCTCTATTATTTACACTACCTTTAAATATTATTTAAAATGTTGTGTTGGCTTCAGTGCAAAATGTGCTTTTATTTACATGGACTTAATTAAATATGATCTGCTTCAATACACATTAAAAATGCACATATGCCATGGAAAGTAAAGCGCTTGTTTTCTTAAACTATTGACATCATGTTGCTAACCAAACACAACAATATTTTGATGAAATAATCAACATAATAATCATTTTGAGTAGAACAACAAACACATTGACATAACATTTCACTAAACATGACAACACAATCACAAACAGCAGTGTGTAAGCCCTTGGTCAAACAATACAACCATATTAATTATTCATACCATAGTGCATGCTGGGAAGAGTGTGTGGGGGACTGAAAAACAAATCACTTCTTCAGTGTACTGAACTAACAAAGCCTTCATCCAAATACTATGCTGTTTTTTTGGTTTGACTTAATGTTGTAAGAGTATATTCGTTCTTTCAGATAAGCTACTTCAATGTGCGTTTCTTTTCTACCTCAGTAGTTTAGTTGTTCTTCAGCTTCAGGATGTTGAACACCCTAATCAAAACACCAAATCCACCAAGTAAACATTTTGTTTGTTGTCTTTCAAGATGATTTACGCGAGTCACATTTCAGCATGTATGATGATCAGGACGGTCGCCCGCGTGTTTGAAGCAGCATCAACAAGGCTGATTTATGCCCAGAGGAATTCTGCTAATTATAAAACACAGAGATGACTCGCGTTAATTAACAATCCAATTACGCTTCCCTACATTTGATTTTTTTTTCACCCACATTGTAATCTTCCAATCTCTCCATCTCTTTCTCATTTAAATCGTGTCATCTTGTAACGAGGTGTAATCAGTGTGATAATACAAGGGCCAGCCAATTAAAACGCGTCGGTATTATTACTTCTCGGCTTTTTAAACATCGCTAACACACACCCACCATGTGATTACATAAGATCTGCGGGTTAGTAAGTTACAGTATTAGTAGATGATACCGATGGTGACCAATTAAAGTAAAACAGGACTTCCTCTCAGCTCATTTCGCATCCTCTGTCAACCTTTTGCTTTTCCAAACTCTCCCCGCTCCTTTATCCCTCTCTCTTTTTTCTTATCAAACGCACACGGTCTGCAGCAGCGGTGAGGAGCATCGTCTGCGTCCGCGAGCGCGCGCCAACTGTCTGCACTTGAAAGTCCCTCTCTCCCTCTGTGTGTGTGTATGTAATGCGCGCACACATGTACCTCTCTCTCAGTGATGTGAGAAATCAAGAGGGGCACATCTCTTAAGCCTCCTTGTGGTGGGATTTCAATTTGACGCACTAAACGAAGCGCGCATCTTCGCCCTCGTACACTCTGCATGTGTGTGAGTGCGCGCGTGTGTGCGCGTGAGCGTGTCCGCTCGCTGCAGCTCCGGCGTCGGGCAAACCCTCTCACTGCTGCACTTCAGCAAATGTGGAGCAACTCGTCTGCTGCCGGCCGCCTCGCATGGCTCCTAAACCAGCGGATATGCCCCAGTGCCGCGGGAGACTGACGCCTTCACTGTCTTCCTCTCCTCCGCTAATGGTCCTCTCAGGGTGAGTGTGCCCTCCGTCCAGCCCCGGTTTTTTTTTACATCAAGTGTTGGACGCAGGAAGGTCTGTTTGTGCATTGCAATGTGCTTCGTTGAAATACGGCTGGCTTACGGTTACTTACAGTATTCCGCAGCTGAGTGAGTGAGTGAGCTTGGTTCAATTACACTTCATCTGTGCCTGTGCATCCTCAAAGTGGAGGATGATAATTCACTTTTCCCCCCTGCTGTCCTTTGGGGGTTGCTGGAGCTTGTTAGGTTGGACATTGACGTGATTTGATTGTGCTCGCTCTTGTCATGCAACAGTCTGATGTTTAGTTAGCCAGTTTTTTTTTCCTCTGACATATCTGTGTCATAGTAGTTCCTGAAAGCTATTTGTGGGCGCAAAGGTAAATTGATAAAGGTGGGATTTTGTCCTTCGTGGATCAGGGCTTTTTTGTCTCCCATGCCTCAGCTGTGTGTTTCTGACTGTGTGATTTTGTAATATGGATAACGTGCATCATCAGGTAAAGTATGTATTTTATTGATGGAGATCTGTTTAAAAGCCGTAGTCACTATTATGGGTAGTTAAGGAAGCATTTATTGGAAGCTGTATTGTAGTCGTGACGTGTAATCATCAGGACAACTTTTATGTAAGGTATAAACCTGTCAGCAAAACATGAGAGGATGTGCATTTGAATGATGGCAGTCCTTCTGTATGATATTGTGCTTCATCGTCAGTATGTGTGTGTGTTTGTGTGAGTGTGTGTGTGTGTGTGAGAAGGAGAGAGATTTCCACTCTGTCACGGACTACCCTGTATGATAAAATGACACTTTCTATCTTCACTGTGATTCAGAATCTCATTTTCTCCAGATATGAACTTTTTGTCGTTTGTACACATGCCAGGATGGGAAATCCTCCAGCGTATTACTTTTCACCCATTTTAGTAAAATGTTTCCATCATTCTTTCATTACCTTCTTCTTTTGGGAAGATGAGATGCTCAGATTTTTACCTTTTGAGACCTTATTCTCGGGTTTGAATCAAGGATGAGTGAGGCATTACATCCTTCCATCTCATTTTAGTATCATTTCCGATCACTGTCTTCCCCTGTCCTGCAGTCTTAGGCCTCTATTTGAATGCGTTTAGTCACGCACCACAGCGTCTTTACTCTCTTTCCTTGTTTTACTTCATTTTTCGCTTGATCTTTAGTTTTTGTTCATTTCTGTACATCATGACTGATGGTGATCCATTGAAATTAGCCATCGTTTTAACTCTACAATTGTTGAACAAGCAAAAGATCATTTACATGATAAATTACAGAATTTCACTTGTTTTGTTCAGCACTCCAAATCTCTGTAATGATATTCAAATCAACATGCAGAGCAAATTAAACACCCACTTTTATATTTCTCATCTTCTTTAAAAGGAAAGTTCACCCAAAAATGAAAACTGCATAATCATTTTCTCAATGTTAACTTGTTCCAAACCAGTTTGAGTTTCTTTGTAAAGTAATTCTTATTTCTAAACTAATTTCGAGAGGATCGTGTGCCTATGATTGACTGCTGCTGGTCCCGCATTAGCTAATGCATGATTCACCAATCGGATGATTCCTAACTCATTATAAATAACCAGAGTTCCTTACCTCAATCATCTTGAAGAATCGCGCCTCCCACTCCTACTCCTTTTTTTCCTTGATAGGGTGGCATGTGGTTAGCACTGTTGCCTCACAGCAAGAACGTCACTGGTCCAAGTCTCTAACAGGCCAGTCAACATTGTTTTGTGGATTTTACACGTTCTCCCTGTGCTCGCATGGGTTTCCCCCAGGTTCTCCGGTTTCCTCCGACAGTCCAAAAACTTGCGTCATAGACGAGCTCTTAATCAGCAGCATATCTCTCCGTAGCCATTCCTAATTTGTCATTAACCATACATAGCAGGAGAGTTCTCAAGACCTACCTGAGCTCAAACTCCCCTCTCTCCCTGCAAACAGGAGGGAGCCCTGGGCTCGAGGATCTTATGAGCTCAGAGCTCTCTCCCGGCACAGCATGCCAAACACGCTACATAAAACCAAAACTATGGAAGTAAATAGTTTCAGGTTTCTGACATTCCTCAGTATATCATCAAACTTGTTCAAAACAAGTCAAGTGTGAGTAAAAGATAAAAAAATAATAATTTTTGGGTGAACTATCCCTTTAATCGGCGACACAGTGATGCTGCTGGTAGCGTTGTTGCCTCACAGCAAGAAGGTCGCTGGTTCGAGCCCTGGCTGGGTCAGTTGGCATTTCTGTGTGGAGTTTGCATTTTCTCCCCATGTTGGCGTGGGTTTCCTTTGGGTGCTCCAGTTTCCCCCACAGTCCAAAGACATGTGGTATGAATAGAATAAACTAAACTGGCCGTAGTGTATGTGTGGAGGTGTGAATGTGAGAGTCTATGTGTGTTTTCCAGTACTGGGTTGTGGCTAATAGGACTTTCGCTGTGTAAAACACATGCTGGATAAGTTGGCGGTTTATTCCACGGTGGCAACCCCTGATTAATAAAGGGACTAAGCTGAAAAGAAAATGAATGAATAAATATCCCTTTAATCATGCCATCCGCTGTAAAAATGTGTGAGGATGCAGTGTGATTTTAAAAACTGTCAAGCAAAGATTTTATGACAAAAATAATAAAACATTTTTGAGATTTCAGTGGTTATTCAGTGCTGTATAGAAATTATAATATAATTAATCTTCAAATAGTTCTGAAAAACCTAATCTGTGTTGTTTTACTCAAACTTATGGAGTTTATGCTGCTGGCGTGATGCTGTCAATAAATCAAAATGTCACTGTCAGTTCAGCTTGAATTATGCAATGGTTAGAGTATGAAAGGGGTCATGACCTGAGAAATGTAAATTCCCTTGATCTTCTTTGACATAAAAGAGGTCATTGTATTCTAAAAGCCTCCAGTAAGTTTCAGAACTCAAAACTTTCTTGTTAGTCTAAAAACATGTTATATTGAAGCCAATCTGCCAAAACGACAGGTTGAGGAATGTGCCCCTTTATTACATAATCATGTAACTTAACTTTGTAGAAGGAAATCAACAGCTGCTTTTACAACACTGCTAGCTTAGTTCCACCCACTGACTTGTGCATATACTGTAGATTAGATTCAACTTTATTGTCATTACACATGTACAAGTACAAGGCAACGAAATGCAGTTTCGGTCTAACCAGCAGTGCAATAGCAGCAAGCGCAGGATACAGGTATAAGTTATAAAGTGCAGTTATAGAAAAACTATGGTAATATTTACAGATGGATGTACTATAAACATTATATACAGGTTGTATTAGCTATGAACAGATTTACAATGAATGAATATATGTACAGGATACTATTAATAGCAGAAGTGTGCAGATAGATAAACATAATTACAAATGTATATGTATAGTGGGTATGTACAGTTCAAATAAGTGAATCAGTGCAATGTAGTGCAATGAATATGTGCAAACTTTGAATGATACTAGTAAATAGTATGAGAGGCAAACACAGGTAGGGCTGAGCGATTTGGCCTAAAATCAAAATCTTGATTAATTAAACATTTTAACTCGTTTATGATTAATGAACTATTATTTAATTGATTTATTTTATGTTATTACCCTCATAGTTCATTGACAAGTTTTGTACAGTAAATATGCTCACATAGGGCAATGCGGTGGCGCAGTAGGTAGTGCTGTCACCTCACAGCAAGAAGGTCGCTGGTTCGAGCCTCAGCTGGGTCAGTTGGCATTTCTGTGTGGAGTTTGAATGTTCTCCCTGTGTTCGTGTGGGTTTCCTCCGGGTGCTTTGGTTTCCCCTACAAGTCCAAAGACGTGGGGCAGGTGAATTGGGGAAGCTAAAATTGTCCGTAGTGTATGTGTGTGAATGAGAGTGTGTGGTTGTTCCCCAGTGATGGGTTGTGGCTGGAAGGGCATCTGCTGTGTAAAAAACATATGCTGGATAAGTTGGCAGTTCATTCCACTGAAAATGAATGAATGAATATGCTCACATATTACAAGTGAGAGATTTTTGAATGTAGGGTGCATAACTTGATTTTAAAACAATTGAAGTAAACACATGCTATCTACTATCTATGATTATTTATTGAACATCAACGCTAAACAACTGAAATTAAAACACATTGCCTAAAACGTGACTCTCTGCCCCGCCCACCCTCGTCACTGCTACCAAACCAGGCAATCACAAAATTGCGCTGCTGGTTGTTATGACGAATAAGTACATTTCTTTGAGTGGTGCGTGGCTATGCGAAGGCTGCACCAGTCATGTGCTCATGGCACAAGTATAATATAATAATATAATAATTATAAATCATAGTATAATAAGTGTAATTCAGCCTTAACAGAGCGGGGTAATTGAAAAAAAATTGACCTGGAAAAATTAGGTCGATTATAGGTTCTGAATGTCGATTTTGAATATTTTTCGATTAATCGGCCAGCCCTAAACACAGGTCTACAGAACCGAACAATAAAAGTGACTCTAAAGACAGGATGATATGCAGTGCTTCATGAAAAATGTAGTCTCTGCATTGCATTCCTTCTGATCCCGTTAGGAAAAAATGGATGTACTTAGTAAGATCTTAGTCATGCCATTTTATCACAGATTTGTTTACATACAAGGCAACACCAAATTATCTGACATACTGAAAAGCAAGATGATGCTCTGCTGACTATATTTTATCTGACAGTAATGTTGCACCACACAAGTGTGAATAGATGTTTTTATTAGAAGGTCACCTTAGCTTAGTTAATACAGATCGTTTGAGGGTTTATTAATTTTTTGATCATCAAATATATGATACAAGAAGAAGATTACATTAGTGGGCACACACCTGTCCTGTCGAACTTTCGAAAATGTTTAAATATCCCTTTGACTGCCCACTCTACCAAACGGTTGATTATATTTTAACTGTTTTAAATAATGGTTTACACACACAGCATTGTTGGTTTACGAAAAAAATCAAACAAACATAATCCTGTTGCACTACTACACTTGATTTTGGTTTGATTGTAAAAAAAAAAAGAAAACCCAAGTAAACATGTTTGATGAGTATCTGAGATATTTTATGGCATACGTCAAGATGATTTAGGCTTCAAAAATGTTTTGTTTACACTTACAGTACACTTCATATTTTCATATTTTTCATAGTATATGTATTAATTTCAGTGCTTTTACCATAAACTGACATTACTACCATTTGGTAGAGGTTGATATTTAAAAAATTATGGCATGTGTTGAAAAAATATGCATTGAGTGTGTTAACTAGTGACATTAGGCGTTAATAAATGCAGTCCAATTTTTTTTCTTGGTGGGAAAGTTAAAAGGATATGCAGCCAATCACACCAGTTTACTTCAGAGTTATCTGCCATGCCTACTCAAAAAGTGTGTCCCCATGACGTAGTCAAAACAGGTCATAAAATAGCCTATTAATCGTAAATTATGATGTTTTTTAAATGTTAAAATTGTTGACAATGCTTTGAGTGGACCGAAGAGAGTAGTACAAAATTAGAAACGCAGTTCATTGCCTCAAAAATGCCTAATCATTCAGATAATGCTACTATATTTCATTTTGAATCAATAATGAATGGTTACATTTTATTCCCATTGTGGTTCATGCACCAAACTAAGGGTTACATTTTCTTCTTCTCATGCACCCACAACTTACAGTGGTTTAATGACACCCCAGTGTAAATCACAAATCCGAAAGGGGATTCCTCCACTTTCAGTCACTTTAATACTTTAGCTTGTTAGTGGGATTAGCGCCACATTTCACATTCACAGCCCCTCGCACAGAGCAGTGGTAATAGCAGTCATTTGATCCCATGCACTCCTTACATGGCTTGCTGATAAGTCTGTAAATCCAGTGTTACAAACTAGTGCACCTTCTCTGTACCAGCCAGTGACCAAAGGCAATATGTTGCTCAGTGAAGCCTGAGACAGTAACTCTATTTAAAATGATTTAGGATTTTTCCACTATTTTTGACTTTCTTGACATTCTGTGAAAATAAAACCAGACAATTATATATTTTTGTACCAAATATATACCTCAATGTAAAGAAAACGACTTGAACTTTTTTAACCCAATTACATAATAATAATAATAATAAATTATATGTAAATATATTTACGGTATATTTACTTTTTTTTTAAAATGGAGATTTGCTTTCTCTAGCAAGATGAGAAGAGACAGGAAAATAATCTCATTTATTTCTAAATGCTATTCATGAAACTCAAGAGTTATTGAGTTACAAATATTTTTAAACACAGTATAAAAAGTTAAATCAGATAATTGAAAAGAACACTGATTAAAATAAGAGGACACTTTCAGATACCTTCCAGTTATTAATGCTAATCTTGCAACTGCTGTTCATTTTCTTTATTTTCTGACAAAACAAATCTAACTGGAAACGTTACTGTTTCGCTGACTTTACAAGTTGTTTAAAGAAAACTACCCCCCCCCCCCCAACCGCATGTTGTCCGTTGTCCCAGATAAAGACCACAGCACCAAACCTTTTAGCCTTAGCAAGAGAAATTGCCCGTTACAAATCTGTGGTTTTTAGAATATTGCATCTTTACATTGTCACTTCCTCATTCAAGTCCCCTGGAAAGACTGGTCATCCATAAAAAATAAATAAATAAATACACAAGAGGACAGTATTATGTGGAGAATCTCAGCGAGCTAAAACTGACCACCAGTTCAGGAACGAGCCGGGTGAGGATATGTTTCAGCTGTGTCTCAGTGTTTAAGAGACTGATCTGCTGAAGTTCAAAGATATGTACTGTGAACTAGGTTTTAGGTTTTCAGCCAGCAATATTCATGCAGGTCAGTGAACCCCATGTTACACAGTAAACATAACTCATTGAACAGAAAACATTGAAATAATGAAATGGCCAGGACAGGGCCCTGACCTAAACCTGATCAAAAATCTCTGGAAAATCCTTATCAACAAGTTTTACACCATTGTCACCAAACTGTGGAAGAGACTAAAGAAGAACTGAGTAAGATCACATTAGTTTACTAGTGAAGTCAGTCAAAGCAAGGGCCTTTCCACTGATTTCTGACTGCTGAAACCTTCTGAAACCATATTTGTTATTGTTGTTTAATTTGCATTTTCATTTATTTCGTACCATTAATTTGGCCTTCTCGAGCATAACAATTTAAATATCTCCTTCTCAGGAGTGTCAGGTCTAATTTGTACCTTGTTTCTGGAAAGTACCATATATGTTAGACAGGAGTGTGAGGACTTTTGGCCTCCCAGCGAGCAACCTTCCAGTGACTCATAACTTTTTACTGTACCGCAGTGTCAGTGCTTTCGGGTTTCAGACTGTGCAACCATGTGGTGACAGCGGAAGGCAAAGGCAGCTCTGGAAAATCATTAGATTGTTTTTCACGTTAAGGTTTGGTGCTACAAGCAGGGCTCAAAGCCCTTTGCAGAATAAAAGACAGAGATTACAGCTCTCCCAATATTAATGACTGTTGCACCACATGCAGCTTGGGATTATGATAAAGGGAGGAGGGGGAGAGGATAAAAAGGGAAACATTTGACTGGCTGGGGATATTATGTTATACTGTGTGCTTTTGGAACAAACAGTGCATTTATAAATCACAAACACGCCAAGGTTTTTCAAATAAATAGCTAGAAGCCAGCTTCTTTTCCAGGAACTGAAGTTAGTGACTCACTTCATGTTAATTTTTTAATGTCGAATTGCATGATGAATAATGTCAAAGGTAAGTTCTGAGAAACAGTTTGGAGCCAGGTCAGCCTTCATTTTTGCCACGAACCCACTGAACTCCAATGCTAATCAATGGTCACGAGTCACAAAAAAATACGTCAGTTTGTGACGTCTGTGACATTTCCAACAATATTGTATTACAAAGTGGTCAACCTTTTTTCAAAGGCACATAATGAAATATGTCAGTTTAGTGTGTTATCAAAAGTGCAACAGACAGGGACGGCTCAAGACCTCAGCCTGATGCAGAAGGACAGTCAGTCAGGTGCTGTTTTATCTATGGCAGAGGCAGTAATGCATCCATCCGGTTTCTCTCTCTCCCTCTCTCTCTTGAATCTTGCATAGACTTCTTGGTGGGTTGAAAGCTTGCTGGTAGTTGGTTGATTGCTTCCCTCGCAGATATTTTTTCAAAGGCAGCATTGTAGAAATAAAAAAGGAAGACAGGAAATCAAGCCATCAAATCAGTTCAATCAGTTCAAAATGATGGTTTCAACTAGGTGTGATATTAAGAATCTGCCTGCGTTCTCCTCCACATCTTTAGTCTAACAGAATGCATAGTATCTAGAAAACCATTACAGCAAAAACACAATGAATTACATTTTAATATATAAAAGTTGTGCCTACACTCCACATTATATAAAATATATGATGCATATTAAATTTTATAGGCAATCGCTCTATGTTGTCTCTAAGCGTTAGCACCATTTCCTTTCTAAATGTTACAACGCTTCATTCACACATCATGCTTCATTTGCATTCCAAAACATGAATAATATTTGTAGGTTTTTCACAACAGCTGAATACAATTGCATACAATAAAGCTCCTGATGCACGCACTACAATAAAACCAGCTTGTGTGGTTATATCACTGCTACGTAAAAGGAATACTAATTATATCTCTGTGCTGAAAAGTCATATCAGCTCACAAATCCACAGCCAATCTTATTATCCTCCCAAAATCAGCAGATTAGGACAGATTTTTGGTTTGAAGTCCCTTGTGAAACTGACCCCTAAATCTGAGGTCTCTTTCAGTGCAGATTATCAGGCTGTGCTCCAGGTTGATATGATTTAAAACACTGAAGCAGGCATAAATGAGACCTTAAGCATAAAGAAACATCTGACATTGAAAAGGGATGTAAGAGGATGTTTTGTACAAGACATTGTTTGGGACTTTGGCTTTCCTGCCTATCTAAAGAAGAACCCTGAGAGCTTTACATATCAGCAGTACCTGCTGCTGGTGATAGCCATCCATAGACACGACTGGATAAAGGTGTGGGTTAAATTAATAAATAAATGTGGATAAACCTAGAAAAACGCACATAGCTTTAGAGTTAAAGGCTGTTTCTTTTTCACAGTTATTTTCAATAGGACCAGTGGGCCTGTTTGAACTGACATGCTGCTAAAGTGCATGAGGAGAGTTAAGAGGATTACTTTTGCAATTTTAGATTCAATGCATTACTCATAATCCTGGGGTTGACGGTGGCCAAATTGTCAGGGTTGAAGGGGGACCTCTGTGTGTGTGCTTTAAAGACAGAGAATGAGAAAGGCAGATTTGGTTTAAAGTGATAGTTCACGCACATTTTAAAGAATTGTGCTCACTTTTTTACCAATTCCATAAAGATTTTAACACTGATGAAGGATTAAAAAGTGGGCTGAACTTGTGTATTAATTTGCATGATCTAAAGACTGAAATTGAATGGGATAGTTCAACCAAAAATGAAAATTTGCTGTTAAGCCGTCTAAGATGTAGGTAAGTTTTTCATCTTTTTGTTTTTTAACCGAAACTATACTTAAAGAGCCCCTATTATGGGTTATTGAAAATGCAAAATGTAATACAGCTCTAAGTGAAGTCAAATATCCAGCTTAAATCTGAAAATGTGCCATGTTTAAAACTATTGATTCATCTATAAAAGAGTCGCCTCAGAGTGGTTTAAATCCCCCGGGTAATGAATCTTTAGCCGTGTCGGCGTTATGTTGATATGGAACTCTAGCTCCACCCATTTGTTGCGCGCACAGACCCAGGAAAATTTAACCCCCCGCCCACAAACACTGTTGAAAGAAAAAGAAGACAAACACTGTAGCAGATCCCAGTTGAATCATGTCATGAAGACGCTGTACTCTGAAGTGTGAGGGAAAGTTAGTGTTACTCTCCCTACCCAAACATGAAGCTGTGAAGAGTCAGTGGTTGAAGTTTATTTTTGCAAAAATATCTCTGCATTATAGCGCCAGCCTTGTGCTGTTTTCCTGTCATTTTTCTGATGAGTGCTTTAATAATCTACATTCTTACAATGGGGGATTTGTCGGCCGTTCTTTAAAGAAAGGATCAGAAAAAACTATTGATGTGTGGGACTTTATCAGAGCTTGACAAGAACTTTACAGTACACAGTTCATGGATTAGTTTCTTCCTCCATTTCACAAGTGTAAGTAAGTGTGATTCCCCTTGGTTTGTTCTTGGTTTACAGTTTTGGTGGGAGAGCAGTGGCGGCGTGACGTGGCGTGGTGCATTATAACTGTGATAACTCTAGGAGACTTGTTAAATGAGCCTTTTCAAAAAAAGTCGAGTGTTCTTTTAAACCTGAGAATCTGATCAGTCAGATTTATGAGTGAATCTTTCAGATGGCGTTTGCGAATCCATTAACTTGAAGGCCTTTAAATGAATTATTATTTGCTAAACTGGACATTACATCTTTTCCCATGAATCCTTCAGGAAGAGTAAGAGCTAATTATTTTCAGTGAATAACCACCTGCTTAATTCATAGTTCATGAACTATTTTTATGATAATTAATGATGAATTCATTGCTATTGCCTAGAAACTACCAGGCTGAGGGTGAGTAAATGATTAGAGAATGTTCATTTTTAGGTGAACGATCCCTTTAGGAGACTAGTCTGTATCTTTAGAATGTCATGGTATTTTTGCTAAGTGCCCTTTGGGAAGAGAATTTATTCACTGCAAATTAGTGATGATAACGGTAATTGTTATCATCAAGAAATACCATTACAACATGGAAGTGTCACTGTGGCGTCTGGTACTGACCACTGACACTTTTCAGCAGACTAAACAGAATCGATTCCACAAGTGTCCACCATTACAGTTTGAATAATTGCCTGAATGAGGCTTTGAATGCCTTCCCAGGGCATTTCAGAAAAATTCTCCAAATGCTATGGTGAGTCCTCACAAATGACCCAAAGAGTGTTTTCAATCCTAATCATAGTCGCAATTCAGTTGGCACTTAAGAGGCATGCAGGTGAGCCACTACCATGTGGATTTAATTAAATTACAGAATCAATGAATCAATCAACCATCGCCATCTGTTTAAGGACAGATGGTGCTATAAATCAGAGATCGGTGTGAGTGCAGATGCTACGAGGAATCTTAAGATTTTGGCATGTGTACGAAAATACAATTCTGACAAGTGATTCCATATTTAAAAAGCATTCATCTGGAAAACACACAATAGAGACTGTACAATTGATACAAACACATTTTTTGGTCATGTGCCAAATGCATGTTTCTGGGTGTGCCACATGGCCTGCTGGGTAACAGTTCACCCTGTAGTCCACACCTCTGCATGTTCTGCAAAAGTGCACATCGAGGGGCATGTAACCACTCTTCCGAGACCTAAAATGATGAATGGCTTCACTGACATGCACAATACCACTGACACCAAACCACAAACATTTGCCATTTCAATTCACTGGATGTAATGTAGCTCATATTTTAAAATGAACAGGGTTTTAGTTCAGTAATAATTATTGTATTAAATTTATAGAACGATTTTTATTAAGCCCCTATTCTGGGTTTTTGAATGACCTTCCATGCAGTGTGTAACACAGCATTAAGTGAATAAAAACATCCAGCTGACGTTTAAATCTGAAAGTGCACCATGATTAAAACTATTGATTCTTTAATGAAATAGTCGACTCAGAGTCAAATAAATGAATCGTGTTGGGTTTGAATCTTTTTCGACGAAGATACGGTGCATCACCAAATATAGTGCCAGATCTGGTAAAACGTGAACACGCCTTTCCCTTCAGACACTAGCGGAGTGTGGGGGATCATGGGACTGATGACGATCTCTGACAGCTGGAGATTCGGCTGTGGGGAATAAAGGGTCAAAGTTCGTTTTCACAAAACCCCCACAGTATAGACAACAAAGTGCTATGATTGTTCCTGTCATTTTTCAGATTTTTAGATACAATAACCTACACTGCACTGTAGGATTCCGTTAACTATTTGCTAAAGGAAGGAGCAGCAGAGACTATTATGTATGGGACTTTGACAGGGACTTTGTCAGTAACTGTTATGCTGTTATGTTATGGAAGAGGATTTTCCCCCAGGACACCAACAACAGGCACTATGTCATAATCATGCTCCTACAAGAGAAAGCTCCTGATTGCTCAATGTGGCACGAATGTCCGCTGAAGTTTAGATTTTTCAACTCGAGTGATTCAGGTGAGTCGCGTCATTCATGTTGCCTCATTCGCGCGTATTGTGCCGCAGGATGGCAATTTGCGTCTTTGCATTGACTTAACATGTAAATCACTCACGCTTGATGCTTCATTCGCGTTTGAAGTGAACGCAGCATCAAAGTTCATATGGATCAGTTTCTTCTTCCTCAGGATCATAACATGTAAGTGTAATAAAGATTGTTGCCTCGTTTTGTGTCGTTTGCAAATTATGTATATATTTATGTGTTGTAATCGCGCCACATGGCTTGTAATCACTTATCTATTATAGATCAATTCGTATAATGTATTAGGTTAAATCTGTATGCGGCTTTTCACATATTGCATCCAAAACTACGTTGAAAACACGGCACATGCTTCTTGCTTTACCGGTTTGAATGCGTTTCTGATCTTGCGATCTTCTGCTGTTTGTCTTTGCTATAGCCAACATCAGCTGTTCCTACACATGCGCGGCGCAGTGTATTTTTAAAATAGTTCAAGTTTTGCCACTCTGTGGATTAATACTGAATGTGTGTCATTGTAATTACTTGGGGTTGGGTTTAAGAGCAGAGTAATATGTTGGTGTTTAACTGCATTGCTTTATTGCACTCCTGCATTGGGCTCTAACATACTCTGTGCTACTTCATAGCAGTGGTGGGCGTTTCACAACAGACTGGGTCATCGAACCAATCACAGCGGATTATTCTCACACAAAGGAGGAGTTTGGGAACAAATGAAGCTGGGGTCACACTAGAGGTTGAGCTTGCGAAATTCTGTCGTACGGCGCTGCGAAAAAGGGCGGGATTAAACAAGATAATTAGACATGAAAAAACGCAAGCGCTTGGTCCTTATTTTACATTTCTGTCCAGAGAGGTCATATTTTGATCTTCGGTTGGTCTCATGCAGTCAAGTGATGCGATTTCGCAGGTCAGAGTTCACCAAGCTTGAACTTTGCACCGCAGCAACCTGCGAAACTTAACACATGACCCTGCGTTTCCGGTCTGACGCATTCGTGTGCATATAAATGGAAGTCTATGGGGAGAAAAGTCAAGTGTGACCGCAGCCTGAATCGCTCAGCAAATCATATGGGAGTCGTTGGGATAATTAGGTAAAAATAAATGCACATTATAAGACAATGACAGTGTTTTTGACCTTGCATGCATATCAGCCTGGTGTTAGAGACCCCCAAAACCAAAATATGACCTTTTATAATGCAAAATAGGGGCTCTTTAATGTATTCAAATTTATATTTACTTATATTTACGTGTAGTTCTATGCTTAATCTATTTTTTTTAATTTTAAGTTACAGTATGTATTTTTAGTTTCAACTAAATCTTTTGACAACATTTTTATTGAATTTAATTTTAATATTTTAATACTCTCATCCTTTTCAATTATCAAATGTGTTTTTAGCATTTTTAGTTTTAGATAGTCAATGATAATTACCTTTTAGCCCCTTTCACACATACAGACCTTTCCGGAAAATTGCTTATAATTTTCCGGAAAGGTCTGTACGTGTGAACCGGCCCTTTTTAAAAATACGGGAAAATTCGTTCCAGCGATTTTCCAGGAAGAGAAGTTGTAACATTACCGGTAATTTGCCAGAATGCTGCACTGTGTGAACTCCGTAAAGAGCGCGTTCACGCTTAGAACGCGTTGAATTGAGACATCTACTCCAGCCAATCAGAACATTCAGACGCATTCATATACGCGCTGTTTATGAAAATAAAAGCCTTTGAATATTTTTCCAGACACATTAAGCTGCTAGATGTTAGTCAGATAACCTCTCTGTTCCTTTTTAATGCCAACTGTGTAAATAATTATTGATAAAATGCTTTTGATAAACTGATGTTTGTTTACCTTTAAACTCTGCTTTAGTTGCTTTACACCACGTGTGTGCACATGAAGCAGCCGGTGAGCACCAGCACATGCACACATGTACATCTCGACACACAAAAGTCTTTCTTCATGTTTTTATCGAAGTTGTTCACAATACTTATCCATCCACAGAGTTTGGAATGTAATCACATGTTTACAAAAAAAAAGCGCAGCCGTTAAGAGGTCATTTCTGGGTAATAATGTCAGAATTTACTAGTATTTTGGAATATATGTGTGAATGATATTTTCTGAAAAAATTCTGGAACATTTTTGCCTGTGTAAACAGCGCTTTTTTCAATTTACAGGTAAAGTAGTTGCGGTAATTTTCCGGTATCACTGTGTGAAAGGGGCTTTTGTTAAAGATAAAAATAAAATCTATACAATGTATTCAGGAAAAAAATGTGTACATTCAGACTGAAGCAAACTGTTGTACAATTGACCCTGTTTGGGAATCTCTGCCATAAAACACAGCATATTCTGCAGCGTGGCTGAAAGTCCCCACCATATTAGCACCAAAAATTGTCAGGGCACCAGGCTCATTATTTTGAGATGCTGATTGAATCGTTAGAGGGGGCAGTTCAATGACTCAAGGAGGATGAGTGTTATCACTGTCGAGTCAGATAAGCTTACGAAGTGAAAATCAGACACCGAAAGACACTGCTGCTGCCTGACGGATGACAAGGTGTCTATTTGTATTCTTCCCTGTTACCGAGCCTGCCAGACATCGCAATGGCTAATAGTAAATGATGGACCACAGCTGAGTGAAATGAATATGATACAGAATGAAAACTGTCCTGCCGCTATATTTATATACATGCTGATACATTTGTTTTACATTGTATAGCCTAGTTTTGACAAGTTCCAAATTGTGTTAACATGAAATGTATGTGCCCAAATATGTTAGTGATCTGACATCTGAGGTCTTAAATAGCGTTAAGATGTATTTTAAACCATTCTTAATAGTGCATATTTGGTGAAATCTCAAATACTTACATTATGCCGATGTATTTCCAACTGAAACACAAAATTGAGTAGGGTCAGGCTTTCTTTTGCACATCATTCTGCACATCTTAGCAAACTATATGTACGAGGGGCATGGCTAAGGATATTAATAAAGAGTTGCTATGAAACCACTCACGTTGAAGACAACAGAAGGACCACCATTCCGAAGGCGGTAGCAAATGGTCAGACTTTGATATAAGCTTACCAAAACAAACATACATTTTCAGTGTATTAACTTGCTCTGATTAGTTATCCACCTTAAGTATAACAATGTGAACTAGTAAAATTTGATTTCACGCAGACTTTAAAGGGGAACTATTGTGCAAAAATGGCAACATTGTGTAAATATAGCCAACCTCTAATGCTAAAAATGAATTATTCTTTCAATCATTATCTTTTCGGATTAGTGTCTTTAAAAATCAGGGTTTGCCACAGCGGAATGAACCGCCAACTTATCCAGCATATGTTTTGCACAGTAGATGCCATTCCAGCCGCAACCCAACACTGGGAAACACCCATACACACTTTTTCACACGCACGCACGCATGCACGCACGCACGCACGCACGCACGCACGCACACACACACACACACACACACACACACACACACACACACACAATTCATCTCATTCAATTCTGTGAGGCGATCATGCTACCCACTGCGCCACCATGATGCCCTCATTGTTAAGTGATTCATTCTATTTTTTCTAACCACACTTGATAAAAACAGTCTGCAGAAACACTTTGATTGACATTCTCCCTTTGTCCATGTCATCGGAGGGGGGAAACTCCAATTCATTAATAAAGATCTCTTTCTCATTAGCATAGACAGCCCTGAGTGAGAAGCAGCCATCCGCTATTAGAGTTTTTACACCATAAATGGCAAAGATAATATCAGCATTATAAATGTGTAGTTTTAAGATGCAAAAATGAACACTGTATTCTCCATATGCCTTCTTCTGAGCCACTTCTTTTTAGCATTTTCATTTAGATAGACAGAGATAGCGTTTGAATCTGCTGCTATGCTTGACACACAGGTGTTTGTATCGCCAGCCTCTTTTGAAAAGAGCAGAATCTCATTCAAATTTAAAGCGACAGTCACCAAAACAACACAGTTTTGATCAAAGTCTTAAAGGGGCAGTTTCAAAGAGTTCTAAAACAATATTTATGTGGGGTATTTTGAGCTGAAACTTCACATCAAACATCTTACTTTTCATCTTGTAAAAAGGGGCCCCTTTAATATAAAACTATGGACATGAGTGATATTTTAAAGAGCCCCTATTATGCATTAAACAGGGTCATATTTTGGTTTTGGGCGTCTCCAACAACAGTCTGATATGCATTGAAAGTCAAAAAACGCTTTCTTTGTCTTATATTATGCATTTATTTTTACCTAATTATCCCAACAACTCCCATGTGATTCGTTCAGTGATTCATTTATTCCCAAACCCCTCCTTAGCGTGAGGCATCTGCGCTGATTGGTCCGATGACCCAGTCTGTTGTGACTGGTCAACTGAGTTTAGCGCGAGACAGAGAGAAATGTCCACCATGACTTATCAATAGTGTTGAAGTAGTCAGAGTGCAAAGTGTATGTGGGAGCCCAATGCAGGAGTGCATTAAAGCAATGCAGTTTAACACCAGGATATTGCTCTATTCTTAACCATAAGTAAAAACAGTGACACACAGTCAGTATTAATCCACACAGTAGCAAAATCTGAACTATTTCAAGCTTTGATACACAGTCTCATACAATAGTCTTCCGATCCTTCCTTTAACAAATGGCTGACGAATCCTCCGTTGAAAGCATGTAGATTGTTGAAGCACTCGTCAGAAAAACGAAGGGAACACAGCACAAGGCTGCGGCTATAATGCTGAGGTACTTTTGCAAAAATAAACTTCAACCACTGACTCTTCACAGCTTAATGTTTGGATAGGGAATATAACACTAACTTTCCCTCACGCGTCTACTGTATGTGACATGATTCAACCGGGATCTGCTAAGGTGTTTGTCTTCTTTTTATTTGCTATAGTATTTGTGGGTGGGGCCGGAGGTTTCAATTTTCTCGGATCTGCATGCGCAACAAATGGGCGGGGCTTGAGTTCCATATCAATGTCACGTCGACACAGCTAAAGACTCGTTACAGCGGCGATTCATTTGAACCACTGAGTCAACTCTTTTATAGAAGAATCAATGGTTTTAAACACGGTGCACTTCCGATTCAAGCCTTAGCTGGATATTTCATTCACTTAGAGGTGTGTTGCACACTGCATGGTGGGTCATATTCAAAAACCCATAATAGGGGCTCTTTAAATTGTGCAGTTTCAAAAAACTATTTGTGCTCCTATTTTTAATGAAGCCAAACATCTAGCACTGACTAAACCCAACTGTGTTGTCACCTTGGGTCAGCTTACATCTGGTGCCGTCTGTACCAAAAAGCTGCACATGAACACACCAAACAGATGGCAGCCAACTGAGATGAGAGTGGGCTTGTATGAGAGGATGTGTCTTTCCGCACCCACAGGGGCAGTATCTGTTTTCTTGTTCCATTAAGAGAAACTACATTTTTGACTTGGACATTCAGTGAGTAAACAAAGCAGCATTAGTCCCATTTTCTCAGAAGTTTTCACTTACCCATGTAAGGATTCACTCATGCAAGTTTGACGGATAAGCTAATAATCCATAATAAATTTAGTGAAATTACAGCTGGCCTATTTGTATTCCTTTTTGACTTGTTTACTTGCTACGTCAATTCAGTTTTTGATTTTTTGCTGAATAACCAAGCAGAGTTCTCTCTTCAGCTGATGGCAATGGCAATTCTACATGCTGAATTGGGCCAACATGATTCGACATTAACCTGACAAAAGGTGGCATGTGGAACAGCATGGAAATATGAAGAACTGTTCAATTAATCCTTGTGAATTTCTTTGTGGTATTTCTCCCCTTATATTGTGAGGGGAAAAATACATTTATATTTAATTAAGACTGTAACTTCATTCTTTCATTCATTTTCTTTTCAGCTTAGTCCCTTTATTAATCTGGGGTTGCCACAGTGGAATGAACCGCTAACTTATCCAGCATATGTTTTACACAGTGGATGCCTTTCCATCTCTGGGAAACATCCATACACACTCATTCTCTCACACACACTACGGACAATTTGGCCTACCCAATTCACCTGTACCGCATGTTTTTGGACTTGTGGGGGAAACCGGAGCACCCGGAGGAAACCCATGCAAACACGGGGAGAACATGCAAACTCCACACAGAAATGCCAACAGGCGAACGTGCTAACCACTGAGCCACTGTGTAGTCCTGGAATTTAACTTAAAATTGTACTTTTAATTAAAGAGTTTCATCCCAAATAATCGTTAAATCCTCACAAACAAGTGTGAATTCTTGCTGTTGTTCTTGTTTATTCTACTTAGCTTCTTTTCTGACTGTGAAACAAGTCATTTTTTTCCAACTCTAACGTCTGGTTGTAGGCTTCAGTATCCATTTATTGAATGTAAAAGGTTATGTTTTAACCTTTTCCTTTAAAAGTTTAATGCGTCAGCTTTCAAATATTTAGTAGCGAGCAAGCTGAAATCCAGTGGCCATTTACTCTTAAGTTAGGTAACTTGTTGGATGGTGCAGTCACCCCTAGAATATCACTTAGAGTGGTGTATATTTATATTTGGCCTGTGTGTGCTCTGTATTGTGTGCATGCAGTTGGATGAGTTAAATGCAGAGCACAAACCCCTAACATGGCTCACCGTACCTTGGCTACATCACTTCGCTTCATTTCATTTTAATACGTCAGCAATCCCCTAGAGCGCCGTGAGCAACTATGTAGTAAGAAATGGGCACAAATACATCAAAATAAGTTAAAAGTTCAAGAAACCCTTAAGTAATTTTAGAGATTTTAACAGAATTGTGTGTGTTGAGCATCAATTAAGACAACGTTAGCACCGGTTAGCTTTAATTGTAAATATATAACTGGATAGCTTTAAGCTTTTGTCTTCCAATTTCATCTTCTGGGCTTAAAATAATTATTGGGGAGGGATCAAAATTGGTGATGTAGCACTATCTGCCTGTCCAGTAATAACGTGTCAGTTTATCCTTATTATTCATAGCTGAGTTTTCTCATCCTATGAGAAGACCCTGCTTCATACCTGTCAACATTGGGATGTGAAAATACGGGATATGCCCACCATATTAAGGGATATCACCCCACCCTAAAAAAATCCCCAAATTACTAAATCTGTTTTTCTGGAGCTGTAAATAAACAGTTACACGGTAAGTAATATGTTTTATTATTATTATTTATAAAAGAAAAGAATAAATAGTACACATTAGCAGCAAATAAATTAGCAAACAGTTCAGCTTTTTAAAATGTATAGCTATTATAAAGAAATAGAATCAAGTTATCAAATCTTATCTTCACTGTATAAGACGTTCTGATTAAAGAGCAATGAATGAATCTCATTTATTTAGATTTTTCTTTGATTACATCAAATAACAGGTGTCACTTTAAAAATGCACACATCTAATGTTATAATGAAAACTTTCCTAACTTTTTATGCTCATTTAGGACAAAATTAGTACCAAGATCGACATCTGACATTATTATTATTATTATTATTATTATTATTAATAATTATGTGTGTATGTCTGTTTAAACACGCACCCAAAACCCAGACTTTCGCTCTGCTTCAAATCGCTTGTACAGAATTTGTTTGAGAAACAGTGTCTATTTATCACTATGGAGCGTGTCAGCTGACAGTCACGCACTGCTATATGACTGTTTTGAGGATTGCATAGGAGGGGCGACGGCTCCTGTATTGAAAATAAACGGGAATCCTGCCATTTTAATATTTATTTCAAAGTTTTCATGCCTAAATAAAACGAAAGCACAGAACAAACTTACATTTAAGAGAAAGGGGCGACCCCTGGTGGTTTGGAGTATGGGTTGCATATAGGGAGGATTGGCTCTTAAATGTTTATTCTCACCCTTCAGAGAAAGACTGAAAATATTGGAGAAAAACGGGAAAATACCTTTACGGGATGATAGCGAGATAGAACTGTAAAATACAGGAGAATCCTGTGAAAAACGGGAGGGTTGACAGGTATGCTCTGCTTCTTGGCACACGCAGTATTTAGCTGTTCATAAAGGGTCGAATTGTATGTGTTTGTTTCCATGATCCACAGGGTTTTTTTGTATGGTTTTCCCCGTGATGCTGTCAGGCCTGATACAGCGAAGCTGTTTGTGTAGCAAGCATGTTTTGTCTTGAGAGCTGTACGAGAATTGGAGAATGGTGGACCTTGTCTTTTATCAGTTGAGTTTGTTATCATTCAGACACATCGTCTATCTGTGCTGCTGTCTTCGCCTATGTTTAAAATCTCCAGATTACGGCAGGGTTAATGGTTGAAATAGATAGGGAGACCTGCTGCATTCAGATATTTTTTGTCTGATTTTGTGGGTCAACTGACAGTAGTTCGGCCTCCTATTTTTCTCCTCTTTTGCTGGCCAAGATCACTCCTCCCTCTCCTCACATCGCTCCATGCCCATCATGTAGCATTTTTTTTTTTTAATTCAGAGGTAGACTGGAACTGAAAGAGGGGGGTTTCATGACCCTTTAAGGACATTGATTAGGTGGCTGTCACTTTAAGACAAGTGCACAGATCTAATATATTGATCCATTTAATTTCCAGCTATTTATGTTCAGAAGTAATTTAACCAACAATAATTATTTGTCTAGACAGATGTTTTAACGTAATTTTGTTTGTATATGACATTTAAAGCACAGTAAAGTCAAACAGAACTGGAATATGATTGCAAAATATTTGTGAGAACATGTTCCTCTTTTACTGCATTGTGGTTAATAACATTTTCATGTGGTTAATAATCATGCATGTACCACACTTTGTTTTTTAATTCACATGTTTCTTTATTATGGTGTCACATACAATAAGAAGCCTTGCACCTCAATACATGTAGTATAGTGTATACTGTATGTAGGGTCATTTACAATTTGCAGTACATTATCTTTAATCAGTTTACACCAGAGTGAGTCCTTTTCTTGTTTTCACTAGTTTACAGTGTGAGCAAACTGGAGCCAATGGGATGTCATGATTTATTTGCATCTGTCCAAAATATTGGTAGATGATATTTGATAGTCTTATTAAGCTTGGTGTTCAAAGATAAATAAAAATACAGTCTCTTAAACTACCTAATTACTAATGACATCTGATTATTTGTTATTCAGCAAAATAGAAATGTAAAAAATATTCAAAAGCAATAAAATACGTATTTTCGCATCTCTGTGTGCAGCAATCCATCAGAACCCACTTAGAACACCTTTGCAGCCGTATAGCATCACCCTGGCAACCACTCACCAAAGCACTGTCAGGGAGTTTTGTATCGCCATACGCGCATTTGAGATGGAAAGCAAATTGGCAAATTGGCAAATTATTCATGGTCCACCGACTGGTAAAGCAGCATTTTTTAGCACACTCACCATCCATTAGATTTTGTGTATATATACAGCTTATTCTAGTCCAATTTGCTGAACAGTGACAACAGCAAAACATCCTATTCATCACTCTTTTTATGCACTTCCACCTATTTTTGATCGTTGAAATGTTGCCATCATTTTGTTTCTTCATAATACAGGTGTTCTTGCGTGTCAGTATTTGCCATTTAGTGTTAAGTTGTATCTCGTATCTGATGACTCAAAGGCCCTGTTCCGTCTCGCTGGCAGCCTATGCTTCAGCCCCCATCTCCCATGTACTAGCAGCCTCATTAGAGAGATGAAGCCTTAGTGTAATGAGAGAGCATGAATGCAGGTCGCACTGTGTCAGCTGTGACTTCCACTGCTAAACAAAACACACACGCACAAACAAAAAGAAAAAAAAAACAAGCTATGACTGCCAGGATGTTGTGTGCTGAAGAAAAGACAAAACTAGGCCATCTGTGCTTGAGCTGCAATCACCGGCATTATATTATATTAACAGTAAATTCTCTCACCATCCCTCATTCTTTCTCCTCTCTCTTCCCCCTGCAGGAGTTATGGTCAGTAAGGAGGCAGGCCGCTGCACTCTGTCAAGCTCAGAGTCTGACTCGGAGTCTGGTGGTCCTTCGTTGGAGCGGAGCGGAGCAGACGCGGTGCGCAAGCGAAACAAAGCCCTGCAGGTGCGCTTTAAAGACATCTGCGAGGCGCAGAATGAGGTCGCCCACCGAGGTGCAAGGGACCGCTCTGTTTCCTGCAAGGTCATCCACCGGAGGTACATGACCATGCCTGCACGCCGCTCCATCCCAAATGTCACCAAGAGCACGGGAGTGCAAACCTCACCCGACTTGAAGAAGCGCTACCAGACTTTCCCCTTCGAGCGCAAGAAGGGAAATGTCATCAAACACACTGCTCTGGTTGAGAACCACCCAGATCAAAACAATGGCTTTCTGAGTGATGTGAAGGATGGGAAGCGGGGCGCAAGGTGTGACGGGCATGTGCAGCAAACCCGAGTGTTGCTTCACACTACGCCACAGTGCAGCGATGCTAAGGACTTATGCGCCGGGCCGGACTGCTCGGATGGAAAACTCTGCCCTGATCTGTCAGATGCAGCTTTGAATCAGTCAGATGCCAATGTCCCAGGGAGTGGGGCCAAGCACAAGGGATTATCTAGTGAGAGCAAGGCAGGAGTAGGACAACAGCCCAACTGTGCCTCCTCAACCACACCGACTCAACCTCTGCCGGTCAGGGGTGACTGTTCGAAGATTTCCGGCCCTATTGCATGGACGTCTTTGACTCAAGTGGAGTGCCCGGAGAGTCCCTCAGGGAGCTGTGCTCGCAAAAAAGACACGGCGCAGCTGAATGGACTGCAGACACAGTCTCAGGCTTTGCCTCATTCGGCGAGCTGCGCTTCCCAAGCTCACATACAGGCCCATTGTCACAGTAGCCAAAACTCGGGCCCCACAGAGACCCAGCAGCAGGGCACTAGGGGGCAGCTGATTGCTCTCCCGGGGGTCGATGGGAACGTGAAAGCAAGGCTTCAAGCGATGGAGACTCTGATCAGCTCGAGTCAAGAAACCATCAAAGTGCTGCTGGGGGTCATTCAGGAACTGGAAAGAGGAGAAGCACAGCGAGAAGGGTGAGTCATCAGTTTTTTATGTAACACTTTTACTATTCATCACTGTATTTATGCAGCTTTGTGTTGCAGACTTGTTTTCTCAATGTGAACAAAGATAGAAACAATACCCAAAATAAAAAGGCTACTGAACCTCTATTTCTTGCAAGAATATGCCACTTAGTAATCATAAATGAGAAAACAATGTTAAATATCTACAAGACATTTCCTATATTTAAGTTTGAAGGGTATGGTTATGTTTAGGGGTTAGATTTAGGTTCCGGGAGAAAGGTTTGGGTTGTGGTGATGAGTAATTCCAATGCACCAGTATGTATGTTCATACATTCATTTATAAATTTTCCTTCGGCTTTGTCTCCAATCTCTCAGAGGTCGCCATAGCGGAATGAACCGCCATATGTTCATGCTGTAAAATCAAATTACTTGCAAGAATGTGAGTAGTACCACATGTAAATGTTTACAATATACAGCTGTCACACTGTTTTTAAAGCGTAACTGTGACTAGAATACACCAATGTGTACACCAACATTTTTATAGGATTAACGCCAACATCATAAATGTAAAATATATTTAGTATAATATTTTAGCATTAAAAATCACACCTAAACAAAGGTCATTTAAATGTTAATTAAAATATATAGTGTTGAATGATGATACTGTATGCAATATTAAGAAATAAGTAAAAATAAAAACACTAAAATTGGTTGTTAACCAATATGTTACTGATGTGCACCCCTAACTGAAATCAACTCAAGTTAAACAGTGTGTGGCACATTTAGAAAGTTAGTGAAACTGAAATATATGCTGCTCTTTTCGTTATTATTTTGACATACAGTTGAAGTCAGATTTATTATCCCCCTTTTGAATCTTTTTTCTTTTTTAAATATTTCCCAAATGATGTTTAACAGAGCAAGGAAATTTTCACAGTATGTCTGATAATACATTTTCTTCTGGAGAAAGTCTTATTTGTTTTATTTCGACTAGAATACAAGCAGTTTTTTAATTTTTAAAAACATTTTTAGGTTAAAATTATTAGCCCCTTTAAGCAATTTTTTTCGATAGTCTACAGAACAAACCATCATTATACAATAACTTACAGTACCTAATTACCCTAACCTGCCTAGTTAAACTAATTAACCTAGTTAAGCCTTTAAATGTCACTTTAAGCTGTATAGAAGTGTCTTGAGAAATATCTAGTCAAATATTATTTACTGTCATCATGGCAAAGATAAAATAAATCAGTTATTAGAAATTAGTTATTAAAACTATTATGTTTAGAAATGTGTTAAAAAAATCTCTCCGTTAAACAGCAATTGGAGAAAAAAATAAACGGGATGAATAATTCAGGGGGTCTAATAATTCTGACTTCAACTGTATAATAAAAAAATGAAAAAATACACTGTTTAAAAAATTACTAGAATTGATTTTCATTTAATCCTAACATTAGCTGAAGAATACAATTCCTTTAACGATCTGTATTTACTTTTAAATACTTTAAAATTTTCCTTTTCAAATTATCTGTATTCATGGCAATCAACAGGGCTCCACAAATGCACTCCACAGATAATAAGTTATAAATAATACACTATGCAATATTTTTTGTGGCCTGGTGATGGTACCAAAATACAGTTTAAATCATTTACAGTATGATGTTGACACTTTACTCTTTCCATTGTGAGCATTTATGTGTCTGAATGTGTGTACATGCAGTTGTTTTTGGAAATGATAAAAAAAGTACTTAGAGAGAACTCAATCAGGTTTTCCCTAATCCAAATGAATTCAATTAAATAAAGCTTTAAATGTAAATTAAACTGTCTCACCTACTTTCCAGAATGAACATGTTGAACATCCAGAAGAACACTGACATTTGCTCTGGGATTAATTAAACGTAACATCATTTAATTTAGGTATTGTTTCAGTTCACTGTAGTGTTGCTATAAGTTCATAGTGAAAGTTCAGTTCACGTATCCTAATGTTATATCTGAACGGTAAATTCAGATGACACTTTTCAGTTGATTATTAATAATTTGCCTTCATTAATGCTCTGCAGTTTTTAATACTGCAACATGGGAAATGCATTGCCAAAATTCATTCCAAGCCAGTTGAGTAAGATATTGTTAGCATGTTTTGTGCACAGTTTGTTATTGACAATCAAAGCATTCACATAAATCTCTAACTCATTCCTTTGAGAAATGACGCTGCTCTGTCTTATCTGCAGTAGCTAAATGGGACAGGGCTTTGCTAAGTGTCATTTCATTGTTCATATTCATTGTTCAAAGCTTGAAGAATAATGTTTGTTTGTGCAAAGTGCTAAAGCTACTCTTCTGCTCCACTATACGTCATTTAGCAGACAAGGTCGACAAAACATTTCTAAAATGATCCGCCATACCTGATTTATGAATCACAGGCAGGTGTGAAGTCAGCAGGCAATATGTATTGAATTTCAACAGCTTGAATATTTTAATTTCACTGCATTTAGGTATGAACGGGCACTGTGAACAACATGCACATCCATTTATAACATCTGTTTAAGGCTTTTAAATGCACTTCAGCTCTATTTCCATCTCAGCATCCATTGTAAGTGCCAAAAAATTCTGGGTTATGGGCTGTGGTGCCTGTTGAAACTGGAACCTGGGAAGCAAATGAGGTGAAAAGACGCTTCGGTGCCTTTTGAAAGTCACTTGCACAAGCAACACAGGGACACTTGAATGTCAGATGTCATCCTGCATTCCCTAATACCTGATGCTCTGTAGGCACAGAGCCAGCCTCACTTTCTCTGTGCTTCTGACGGGCCGCCCTGTGAGCGGAAAAAGCTCGATACAATCAGTGCTCCTCATGTTTAATAATGCCTCTCCATTAAGTGGACGTCTCTTCTGGTTGGGATGCGGGAAGCTTTAGAAGTGCCTGCCTCAGCTGTTGGCCGGACGGGACGTGACAGTTTATTTAGTAAGGTCGATAAGAGCAGCTTCTGGAGATATTAGCAGCTCTTAATCCCTGGTAGACATCCAATAGGAATGTTAGGAGTTGTATGTTTTTTATACATATGCACTACCCCTCAAATGTCTGTGGAATGAAAATATGTATATATATACATGTTTTTTTCAGCAAAACCACATCAGGTGTGTCAAAAATGACAGTAAAGATGTGTGTGATCTTTATATTTATTAAAGAATCCTGAAAAATAATTGTATCACTGTTTCCACAAGAATATTAAGAAGCACAACGGTTATTCACTGATATTCATTAAGCATATTCATTAAGCTTATTCATTCATTCATTTATTCTTTCATTTTCCTTTCCCTTAGCTCCTTTATTCATCAGGGGTTGCCACAGCGTAATGAACCGCCAACTTATCCAGCACATGTTTTCAGTAGTGGAAAGAGTATCTCAAGAAAAGTCAATACTCAAGTAAAAGTGCCATTACTTGGCCAAAACTGTAGTGAAAGTAGAGGAAAAGCATCTGTTGTAAATATTACTCAAAAATTATTACTCATATGAGTAAAAAGTAGTCCTGTTAAAACTACTCAAGAGTAGTGAGTATTATGCTGTGAACGGCTGATGTGTTTACATTACATGTGTAAATGTAACATTTTGTAGTGGTTTTAGTGTCTGTTTAAGGCCATTTAGCCATGTTTTTTAGTCATCATACAGTATGCTGTACATCCTTCATCTTCTCATCTGTGTCTAAACAGTCTCTGAGTTTGTGCGTGTAAAGAATTTGGACATCTTCTTGATTCTAAACACTTTGCTGCATTTATAATGTGCCCATGTTTCGAGGTTGTTACTTTCTATGTGCGGTTTGATTAGCTGGGAATCACAGGACTTATTTTTCCACTTTATCAATCCCTGTTGACAAGAATAAAATAGTGAATAATAATAAAGTAGTGACTGCAGGTTGAAGGAAAATAATAGAGTAAAGTACCAACACAACACTAAAAATGTACTTCAAGAGTTCACATTTAGCTAATGATTGATTATAAAGTGAGTTTGGCATGCTGTCCCGGGAGAAAGCTCTGACCTCATAAGATCCCTGAGCCCGGGGCTCCTCCCTCCTGTTTGCAGGGCAAGAGGGGAGTTTGAGCTCAGCTAGGTCTCGAGAACTCCTGCCCCTTTGTTTAGAGCTGATGACATATCATAATTTGCTATGTAGAGATATACTGCTGGTTTAGAGTTCGACTATACTGTTAATTTAGATTGATCAATTCACTTATGACTGTGGGGAAACCAGAGAACCCGGGGGAAACCCACGCGAGCACGGGAAGAACATGTAAACTATGCACAAAAATGACAGCTGTCCTGTTAAGAGTTTGAACCAGTGACGTTCTCGCTGTGAGACAACAGTACTAACCACTGGGCCACCTTGCCGCCCAATAGAGGGAAAGGTGGAGGAGTAGGGGTGGAAGGGGCGATTCTTCTGGGTGAAGATAACTGTAGAGAGTGATTATTTATAGTGAGTTAGGAGTCATCTGATTGGTGAATCATGCATTAGTTAATGCAGAACCAGCCGTGATCAATTATAATCACGTGCTCCTTTTGAAATTAGTTTATAAATAAACTTCACTTAAGGAAAAGTAAAAGTATCCATTCTTAATACTACTTAGTAAGATACAATTCCTGAGAAAAAGCTACTCATTTACTGTAATTTGAGTATTTGTAATTTGTTAATTTACACCACAGCATTGTTTTACACAGTGGATGCACTTCCAGCTGCAACCCAGTACTGGGAAACACCCATACATACTCATTCAGACACAAACACTACGACCAATTTAGCTTATTCAATTCACCTGTAGCGCATGTCTTTGGACTGTGGGGGAAACCGGAGCACCCAGAGGAAACCCACACCAACACGGGGAGAACATGCAAACTCCCAGTGGCCCAGTGGTTAGTACTGTTGCCTCACAGCAAGAACGTCGCTGGTTCAAATGCTTAACAGGCCAGCTGTCTTTTCTGTGCGTAGTTTACATGTTCTTCCCATGCTCGCGTGGGTTGCGGCTGCAAGGGCATCCGCTGGGTAAAACGTTTGCTGGATAAGTTGCCGGTTCATTCCGTTGTGGTTAATGAAGGACCTAAGCCGAAAAGAAAATTAACCAATGAATGAATAACCATGACATATTCATGCACTGTAGTCCATGTTCTAAGTGTCAATATCTTTGCCCTTTGATGTTTAAAGGTGCTACAGATATTGAGATCTATTGTTACCGTATTTAAAAAAAAAAAAATGTAAATATTTTTAGGATTTTTTGACCTTTATTATAATAGGACAGTAGAGTTTTTAGACATGAAAGCATTGGGAGCAGACAGAGATGAAGGGCAAAGGACCTCAAGCTGGGAATCGAACTCGGGTCGCCGTGAGCATGTCGTTGCTATATATCAGCGCACAAAACCACTAGGCTATTGGCGCCGACTTGTTACCATATTTTTGGACATTTTTGATATAGAATTTCTGATAACCTGTTGCTCTGGATCAGTGTTTCCCAACCCTGTTCCTGGAGGCACACCAACAGAACATATTTCTCCCCTATCTCACCCATTTACTTCAGGTTTGGAGTCTCTTCTAATGTTCTGGTGAGTTGATTCAGGTGTGTTGGATAAAGGAGAGCTTGAAAATGTGTACTGTTTGTGTGCCTTCAGGAACAGGGTTGGGAAACACTGCTCTAGATGATACATGGAGGCCTTTATACAACGAAATGATCAGTCTGTGCAAAGATCCCAACATTAACTGCTACAGTATTAACGTTTTTCCACAGCCTCTGTAAAAGGTCCTGAGTGTTCAAGGCAGTTAGAATGCACGTAATAAATAGGTGCAGATTAGATTATTCTTCAAAAACCTGAGACGGTCTGAGACTCATTTATAAACAGACTTTTAGTAATATTTAACAGCTTTTTTTTTCTTTTTGGGTACTTTTCATATTTCTGGATAATTTCGATGAAATTACACCTTAAAACTATCCTAACCCAGAGATCCACTGCAAACTGACACTGGAGAAAAGTTCTTGAAGATGGCAACAGTTGCTAAGGAAGGATTGGTTGGCATTTTTAGACCGCTCAGCAAGAGGTCAATTATGGTCTAGTTCTAAATGGATCCACTTTACGTCCACCATATCATTCCCCGTTTAATATGGTAGACATCTTGTCAGCAGCAGATAGGTGCATTTGAGTATATCTCACCTTAAAAATTCCTTGAAATGAGTCAAATTGGCCACTCAGAGCAGGTCTAAAACCACCAGTCTCAGCACTTAAGGTCCTCCAGGCATTGCTTTGGGCAGGTAATGGCCCTCAAGCCAAGCGCACTGTCTACAGAAAGCCGGACTTCTTTCTAATCCCGAGCCAGAAGTGAGAGAAGCGGGGTGCATTTTCAGAGCATGAACCCACCACTCAAACAGCCTCAATTAGTAGCGCCTCATCAGGCAGCCCTTTTATCTTCCAAGGGAGAAAGTGCGTCTTTTTTTTTGTGTGTATGTGTAGCTCCACAATGAGTGTGGGGTCTATTATTAGAGGCTGGACCTCAGCACCTGCACTCCCACATTCTAGGTGTCATCAGAGCAGCTGAGCACAGAAGCGATGAGTGGCTCAGTGTGGGCATATGAAAGCCCAACCGGTCTCCCTAGGTTAAACCAGCCAGAGCCAAGGTTTTGATGTTCCTCTCTGTCTGAGAGCAGCGACAACAAAGAGCAAACAAAGCTTCTGCATGCTGCTGACAGCCAGGGTGGGCAGAGCTTAAAATGCCAAGCACTCGGGAGCCCTGGCATGGATGTCTTTGGAGCGCCGGGGTAGAGACTTCAGGTGTTACGCCAGCTTTTAATGCTGATAGAGTCATGCCTAGCCTGGAAATTTATCCAGTTAAGGAGGTTTTCAGAGTTGAAAATACTACAAGAGCGCACTCTATTATCTGTGCACTTATGATTCCAGCAGGATTTAGGGCATTTTTGGGTGCTTTTCAGTTGGAGTTTTTTTTTGTGGTGGAAGAAATACATAAATTAATCCAAAATATTAAATGTCATAATATACAGTAGGCTATTATTTACTCAGTACACTAGGTCAGCGGTTCAGGATTTTTTTTTGCCTGAGACTCCCTTTTCCCTTGGGAAATATTGTAAGGCCTCCTCCACATTTAATGATATTATTGCTCGGTCACATTTTATTTTGATGATCCGTTTGTTGAATTAAGTTACATCTACATGCCAATGAATTCTTATTAGATTATAAGTAGACTGTAAGGTTGGGGTTGGGTTAGGGTTAATGTAAATTGACATGTACTTGAAAAGTTTTTTATAGTCCGTTAAATGTCTGTTGAAGGAGCAGTATCAGCAGATATTAAGTAGACAGTCTACTAATACTCAACTGGATCATCAAAAGAAAGGGTTTATACTTTTTTAAGTTTACGTTTTAACTTATGTTTGCAGTAAGGATGACAATAAATGTTGTTTTCAAACAAACGGTATGCTTATTACTATATCTAGATATAAAAGCGAAACATCAGTAGGCCAGTTGTATGTTGTATTTGTATTGCATGTTATTTTGTTATTTGTTATGCTTTATCAGTCATTGTAGGGCTGCGCGTTTTGGGGAAAACATGAAATTGCGAATTTTTTTATTATTTTTTTATTGTTTATTTATTTTTATTTATTTTAATTTTATTTATTAAATTTTTTTTATTATTTTTTTTATGTGATTAAGATTTGATTTACGACTTAATTCAAGCTTCAAGTTGATTTGAATTTATTTAAAGCTTCAGCTCAATAATCTGTAAGCCATGGCAACCATTCTGCGACAGCTCTTAAAAATGACCTGTTTTTGGTCTGTGTCTGTGACTTTGAAACCAAAATATTCCCATATTACAAATGCTGTTTGCAGAACGAAAGTGTGCTCACTCAATTGGACCCAGTCAGATCACAGGATTTCGGCATGATTTCCTTGGCGTGGGGTGTTGTGGGGAGTCGTAAACATCAAATAGACATTGTGACATAAGATTCAATCGTTTCTTCTTGTGTAATGTGGCATAGTTTACGACAACCAATGCCATGTCTGCGATGCCTCGCAGAAAGTCTAGCAGGTTTAATTTTCTATCAAATTTCCATCTGAAATTTTCATCTAAAATTAACATTTTTCTCAGGCTCCTATGTTTAGGTTCAGCAATTTGACTTTTATGGCAATGAATAGATTATTTTCATCTCTTTTAACATGAAATAACTAAACATTAACATAAGGGGCTAAGAAAAAGCGCAGAAGAAAATTTTTGCATCTGAACTCTTTATATATACATATATACTTTATATTGCAGCCTCTTGCGATGAAATAATTGCAACGTTTCAAATTGCGATTGCAATTCGATTTCGATTAATTGCACAGCCCTAAATCAATGTGAGGATTGCTGCTGGCAGTGAGTAATAATTTGTTCAATATGTGGAGAGATCTTTGACAGAAGATGGCAAGAAGCATATCCTCCTCAAGTCGCGCACAAAGCTCATCCCTCACGTCTTCTGATATTGTTGCAATGCAACATTTGATATTGTCGTATTAATTGATAATGGTGTCTTGGCCAGTTGTTTTGATTCATCCTCTCCAAATAATTCCTTGACAATCTCTGTTGCGCATGGCAAAGTTTCTGCAATTGTATGCCCTTTTTTAGTTTGGCGTTTTTTTTTTTCCGGTGACTGTGTACGATATTTTTTAATTTTCTTGTCAGTAGTTGTGATGTCCCTGTTCTAATTTGAGGTGTGTGTCAATTCTTTTGCCTTGCGCTCAAAAAATGCTCTGGGCTTGTCACGGTATTGGGGGTGAGTTGTCTGCAAATGTCTTATTAATTTGGACGACCTCATGCATTCGTTAGCAAAAACTTTGGTGCATGTAACGCACTGTGGCTAGATCAAAAACATTTTGCTTCGAGAAAATGGAAGAAAACCTTAGTTAAGGTAACTATCTTGGTATTTCCTGCATTTCGTGTTTCCAATATTGCCTGCGCTGCGACCCTGAAATGTTTGGAGCTTCCTCACCTGGGTCCAGTATGCTTGGGTCCGCCACCCCCCTGTCGGGAACCGCTGCACTTGGTAACACTTTACAATAATGGACAAAACATGAACAAACAATTCATAATACATTTATTACGTTATTTATTTTCTTTTGTTAATGTTAGTTCATGTTTTTTAAGTGAAATAACATTAGTTCATGTTAACTTAATGTGCATTTACTAATGTTAACAAACACCACTTTGGATTTCATGTATGCATTAGTTAATGTTGAATTATGATTAATGAAAGCTTTACATGATTATTTGGAACCAGATTACAAGGGGTTAAAATTACGTTTGAAGGATGATGGCATTGTTATTTATTTAAACATAGATTTTAAAGGCCTATTAGTAAAAATGCTTGACCTTAGCATTTTTTGTTGTACTACATGCTAGTAGTGACTGTTCAAAAATGAGAGGGAAAAACACTTCTTGTGTTTTTTGTTTACCCTGGAAGTTTGCATGCCTGTAACCCAAGTAAGATTAACGATATACCATATTAATATTCTTTTATATTTTGGTTATTAACACATCTTTTGGGGATCTTCATTTTTAATGTCTTATGTGGTTTAATTCCAGATAAGTGTGATCTTAATGCAGCAGGTTATACCACACATATAACTCCCTGTAGCTTCAGATTCTGAAATGAACAAATTTCCATCCTCCAAACATGCTTAAAGCTGATTCAAATATAGAATCTCATAGCCAGTCTATTGAGGGCACGTTAATGTGCCTCAGCATGGCCATTTCAGGGTATTTTTGGCACTCTGACAGGTTTATGCAATTGTTTGGATAGAGGGAAGCAAGCTACATTTCTAGCTTCAACATTATTTATTTTTCAGACATTCGCCTTTAAATACAGTGAATATCAGCTTATTCACGGTGGCCCACACTTGGAGTTCGGCCAAGGAAATTGGGGATAAGGAACTGAATAGAGATCTGAAAATATATGTGACTGAACCATAAATGACCTTAAAAGAAGAAGTCTCCAAAAGGAAAGTTTAATAAACAGAAGCTTATATACTATTAATATTAATTATGCCTGTTCAATAACAAACCTTAAAAAAAATTCTAGTTTCAACATAATTTGTTCTTCAGCCATTTCACTTTAAACAAAAATAACATATGTTGCCAAAATTTGGAAAACAAGTTTCTTTTAATTTGTGTGTTGACACTTGGCAGGTTTGGCTAATTAAAATGAGGTGCAGTTGGTCTGTTAGTATGGTTAGTTTGAATAAGCTTAAACTCTGCTGCCTGACTCTTGGCGCACAGCAAACAAGCATACAAAGATTGCTGAAAAGATGGGTCTTGGCCTGCTTGGTTCACTTTGACTGAAAAATGAATGCAACAATCTAAAGGCATCACATTATAAAACCTTTTTGCTTTCTTTTTTGAAATCTTTAGGTTCAGAGTTAAACATGACATAACTTTACCAGGACCAAACATAAAATAATTGTCTTTTTTGGTCTAGACCAAGAGAACTGAATTACAAGTGTTAACCCTTATGTACTGTTGGGGATGTTTTCATCCACTCTGGGGTGATTTTGTTTCTTCATTTAGCCATAATTTTGTCTGTGTTTCACCTGGCAGAATGATTTTTGGTGACACATCTTATTTTGACACATTTTGAGAAAATTCTTTGAAAAAAAAAACAAAAACTAAACAATACACTAATTTATTACCCATTTGTTATGTTAAGCATGATAACATCCACAGAATTAAACTGCTGTAAAAATGCATCGATTAATATTTTTGCATAAATCTGTTAATAAACCTCAGTCCTGATCAAAGCTACTAATTTGCTTAGAAAATTACAAGATTGTAACTCTTTAATTTCCAAATTCATAAAAGATATTACTGATTTGCTGAAAAAGCAATCAAACAAAATTACATATTTTTATTATAGAAAGTAATTGTGGATTGGATTTTTTTTTACCTTTTATCAAAGTCTTAGACATATGAAACAACATTGCCTTTGACGCATTGTTTTTGATTGAATTAAATTTTTTTTCTCCCTAATTTACTATTGGTGGCTGTTTTTGCCCCATTGTCTTCCATTATAATTAAATTTTTTAGATTGCAAAACTATGACAGTTAGCATGGGCCGGTATAAGCTTCTGACGGTATGATAACCTTAGAAAAAAAATATCACGGTATCACGGTATTGAGATTACTGCTCTAAAATATATTCTTTTTAAATGTCTGGGTAAAAAAATAAAAAGTTTTTCCTCTTTGAACACAATATATTTTATTTTGAAAAACATGTTGGGCTAATTAATGAAAATGAGTCATTGACTCATGCTGTATTTGTTTCAAAAACAAAGTTTCTTTGCAATTTAAAACGGCATTTTTGAATATCTTTTCTGCTGGAGATTCTGTTGTCCTAAAAGTAAAAGTAAATAAAAAAATCTTTTTTAGGAACCTTAGGAGTGGTATAGTAGAACATTTTTAAAACCTCGACTTTCCAAACCATGGTATACCTTGAAAACGGTTATCGTCCCATGCCTAGGCACCACTAACCATTTAATAAAAGCTTTGTTTTTGGATTTTTATGGAGTTTAACAGCAAATTAAAGTGTGTGTCTGAGTGTTTGTGAGAGTGACCTTTGCGCACTTACTGTGATATGTCTGAGAAAATTTAAATATGCATCTCGGCTCTCAGTACTACATGGAGTAAACAAAAACAAAGACTGTGTGTTTATGCAACATCAAATGTGCTTATAATGGGAGTCAATAGGGAAAAAACAGCCACCAACAGTAAATTGGGGAGAAAAGATGAAAATCTAACAATGCATCAAAAGTCAATGTTGTTACTAATTGTTCACATGTCCAAGACTGTGATAAAAGGTAAATAAAATCCAGTCCACAATTACTTTTTACATTAAGAATACATCAATTTGTGTTTTTTTTTCACCAAATCAGCGACATCATTTGTGAACTTGGTAATTAAAGAGTTACAATCCTGTAACTTTCTAAACAATTTAGTAGTATCTAAATTTAGTATCCCTAACATAACAAAAGGGTTGTCAATTTGAACAGTGCATGAGGTTTAACACACCTTAATACACTATTTAAGGCCATATTGAGATACCAACTCAATCCGTTAATTAAATTCAATAAAAGTAAAATATAATTTACACATAACATATTCAAATATTTTTACGGAGACATTTGCAAGATCCCAGGAAAGAATAAATGAAGATTTTGTGTTGCTTTGCTAAATTTACTGATGTCTCAAATTAGCAACAATATATCATATTCTCCCCAAGTATACTTTAACACATTTTGTTCCACTCACCGAGTTCATTTCACCATTATATTAAATGATAGCAGCTTTTTAATGCAGTGCTTTCCAAGGACAGAGTCACTGGGTGATGTATCCAAATGGAGATCCAGCCGCCTGAACTGCTTTTTAATCATTACCACGACTGGCTCATTAGTGTGTCAATGACTACCATGGTCTATCCAGACGGCAACAGATTGTCAGTGTCTGGATGGCAATGGGATTTCGCAAAGCATGATCTGCTATGGTTTGAAGGCATTTGGATTCTTTTGCACTTACTTCATTTCCAAGCATTCACAATACATGAAAATGCAATTAAGGAACAGCCAGTGATGCTTATTAGACACACCAAAATACTCTGAACACCTTAGCAACTACCTAGCAACATCCAGGCATATGAAGAAAGTTTTAAATGGATGACCATGAGGGAAAGAATTGTAATGATTTAAATGATTCTGCAATACTTGTTTTTGGGCAGGAAATATTCATTTATTGGCAATTGATTGTATGACATTTTTGATTACTTTTAAAAGATGCATAAATGCAACTGGCCTAAACAGTATACGCTACGCAATGTCAAAAAACATATTATGGTAATGATTAAAAAATTATTAAACAGCTTACAAGATCATTAGTGCTCATCTTCCCTCCATTCAGGTCATTTTCCTTTTTCGTTGCTCCATCAAAGCCACCAGTATTGTTAAAGACTCCACCCATCCATTCCACAGTCTCTTCCAGCTCTTGCTACATGGAGGGAAGTATTGGTTTTTTAGAGCCTGATTGGCTAATCTACTTAATAGTTTCTGTTAGAACTTAATATTTATATCACCTTATCCGCCTCTGATATATTATTTACAATCCCAGCTCCCAAAATCAGGACCCCCATCCTCTTCTCCCCACCAAAACACAACACATACCTCAAAACATATTGCGGTTTTAAGTGGTGAGTGGGCTTGACAAACCACCTGTAGAAAAAAACAGTCTTTTGTCTCTCTATGTACCAGATACTTTCTTACAATCTCTACATATTATCTCCAGAAAAACATTGTACATTTCTGAGTGTGCTTCACATAGGTGAGTGGGCCTGACAAACCACTTGTAAAACCACTCTTCGCTCTATACGCACTAAAAACTTTTCGTAAACTCTATCTTACAAGGACTCAATAAGTTAAACAATGTTTATTTGTGAATGTAGCAAAAAATATTGCACAATATAGTTTCTGTTTAAGGTAAAGTACTTGCACAGTCTGTAGTTGAGTATTTTTGGTATATGTATAGTTAGATTACCACTCCAGTATGTTGTTTATGCACAGTATACTGTAAGTTAAAACATTGCTCTTACATCCAGAGTTGTGTTTATATTCATAATTATGTTTATTAATTTATCACTCTGGTTCTGCAAGTTCCACTTTATGTCAACAGATGTAGCGTAACGGTAATAAAGCTTTACATGACTTGACCTGATATAACTGAAAACTATTATATTAGTTCACTATGTTTTTCCAGATTCAGATCAGTATTCCATAGCATATTTGTCAAGACAATTACTGTTACTTGATTAATTGTAGGCGACGCGGTGGCACAGTGGGTAGCGCTCTCGCCTCACAGCAAGAAGGTCGCTGGTTCGAGCCTCGGCTGGGTCAGTTGGCATTTCTGTGTGGAGTTTGCATGTTCTCCCTGTGTTCACTTGGGTTTACTCTGGATGCTGCGATTTCCCCCACAAGTCCAAAGACATGCGGTACAGGTGAATTGGGTTAGCTAAATTATCTGTAGTGTATGTGTGTAAATGAGAAAGTATGGATGTTTCCCAGTGATGGGTTGGATGGGTGCTGGATAAGTTGGCAGTTCATTCCGCTGTGGCGACCCTAGATTAATAAAGGGATAAAGCGAAAAGAAAATGAATAAATGAATGAATGATTTATTGTAACTTTAGAATATAAATAAATGAAGGCTTGTTATTGAAACAACATGACGGGATGCTCATGTTAGGAATTACTATTCCTACTGGTCTGTGTATACAAAGATTAAGATTAACCTCTTTAGGCAGGTTATGATTGGTTGAACAATGAGTTCACATTTACGAGTGAGCTCTGTGAGAGCAGTGTGAGGAGTGAGTTATGCATAGGGTTGGGTTATTTGGTTATTTGGTTACTCGTGCTAAATCGATACTTTTAAAATTATATTGATGCCAAAATGGTGCCTGAACAGATACTTTTGAGCCACATTATTTGACAAAAAAAAAAAAGATTTTTGCAGAGTCATCCACCATAATTATGCTATGCGTCTTTGCTCTAGATTTTCATATAATTTTGGGTGTCTAATTTTTTTTACATTTTTTGACCTTGACCCAACTTTTGACCTGAAGTTCGACACTTTCACTTATTTCAGTTTCAGCTTAAGCAGTTTCGCTTGCAACATATTGTTCATGCCCTACGACAAACTGAGATATTGGATGAGAATATGAAGTAAGAACTGGTGAAAGAGTGTTGTTCTAATGGAATTTGAAACTGCACGCCGAATGGAAAGAAAAACCCTCCGCTCTAGACTCTTAATCAGAGCATTGTCTTAATCCATGTATTGATGTATTGGTGTCCATGTAAACGAAAGTGCTAGATGAAGTCGCAAGCTGTCAAAGACAGAGCATTAATTCCATGTGCCCTTAAATGTTTCAAATGTTTAGGTTTGATGTATTTCCCTCCTTACACGCAACTTACACGCAAGAATCTTTGTTTGTAAAATATAGCCATACTTTAAAATGCTTAGTTTAAGCATGCGTGTTGATAAATCCGAAGGGAATCACTCACCAGATGCACTGTACAACATGAACAGACACTTAACATCGCCGTCGGTGTCCGCATCCTTCAAAGTTGTTTAGAATTAAATGATTTAGAGATGGTGTGACACAACGTGTACCTATGTGTGCCTTTGATGTACCCATTGATGCTTCTTACATCCTTGTCGCAGCACCAGTGTCAGCGAAATTAGGCACTGAAATTCATATGCTGATTCAGTGCATAACGGTTACATAGGTTTCAGTACCCAATCATGCTTTTTTTGAAGTATTATTGATACTAATCTAGCTCCATACACAACCCTATACAATCCTATACAAAAACCATTTCCTTTAGATAAAAAAATAGTTCTACATTCTGCCTTTTCTGATTAACAGATAAATCATCCATGAGCAACGTCCTGCTCATATAAGTCAATGGAGTATCATCGGAAGCTGCTGTGATTGAACATTATCATGCATTACACTCATTAGCATGTGCAAACACGGGTATGTCCTAATAGCATTCACTGAATTTCAACGACATGCCACACCATTGTGAAAGAAACATTAGCCTTTCTATTACACGGTATGTAATGCGAGACGTGCTTCTGCTGCCAGTGTCAGTTTTTCAGAGGTTATTCTGGAGCGTAGCAGTGTTCCTCTTTCAGGGCAGACCTCCAGCAGGAGAGGACAGAGCTGATGTCTGCAATAACCGAGAGCCAGCTCACAGTGATAAAACACACACACACACACACAAACACACACGCGCTTACAGTCTGATCAATGTTTATTTCAAAAGAACTGAAATGTATACATAATATTGCGCTTCGATCCACACATTCACGCTTTCACTGAAATAAAAAGGGTCCACAGAAACGTCTGTGACCTATAACAACTCTAATTTATAACAACTCTAATTTATTCCCTGTTGTAAAATCCATAGCTGTGTTTTGTACAGATGGTGTAGGATTTTAGTTGGTGTTTAGAATTGTTTCACTGATATAAGTAGGAGCAATCTAATAAATAGGCCATCTTGTTTATATTAGATTCGAGGGGTAGTTCATGCAACAATGGAAATTGTCTTCATTTACTTACACTCTCCACTTCATTCCATTAATTAGATTAGATTTTTTTTTTTTTAGATTAGATTCAATTTATTGTCATCACACATGTACAAGTACAAGGCAACGAAATGCAGGACTGATGCAATATGTTTATTGAGTTTATATGCAATGTTTTATGTATTTATATGTAGGTTGTGATTGGTTGATGAGTGTGGTCGCATTTGATTGACTAAAGGGTACGAGTGACCTGTGTGAGAGCAGTGTGAGGAGTGGGTTACGCATGTTTTTTTGTGAAATATTTATGACACAATAGCTCCATACACAATCCTATACAAGAACCACTCACATTTCCTTAAGATAATAAATGTGTGTAAAAACTGTAGGATTTTTAGCTGATGTTTAGAATAGTTTCACTGATATAATTAGGAACAAGCTAATAAATAGACCATCTTCTATACAGTATTAGATTCAAGGGATAGTTCATGCAACAATGGAAATTGTCTTTACTTACACTCCCCACTCCATCCATTTATGACTGATTCAATGTATCTATTGAATTTATCATTCATTCATTCATTCATTCATTCATTCATTTTCTTTTCGGCTTAGTCCCTTTATTAATCCGGGGTCGCCACAGCAGAATGAACCGCCAACCCATCCAGCACATTTCACACAGCGGATGCCCTTCCAGCTGCAACCCATCCCTGGGAAACATCCATACACACTCATTCACTACGGATAATTTAGCCTACCCAATTCACCTGTACCGCATGTCTTTGGACTGTGGGGGAAACTGGAGCACAGAACATGCAAACACCACACAGAAACGCCAACTGACCCAGCCGAGGCTCGAACCAGCGACCTTCCTGCTGTGCGGCGACAGCACTACCTACTGCGCCGCTGCGTCACCCATTGAATTTATATATTTACATTTATATATAATGTTATATATTTATATAAGTCAGTAGATCATCTTGATAATACTATTTCACAGCGATAGTTCATATAACAATGGAAATATTGTGTTAATTTATCTTCACGTCATTCCAAAACTGAAAATCATGTATGCAGAAGAAATTTCAAGCTGTTTTTGAGAGTCATTGGGGTCCAATACATTATTGGACTAGAGTTCAAATCAAGTCACATTTATTTATGTTGTACTTTGTGGATAGTTAAACATCTTTACAGTAATAACCAGGAAGATTCATCAGTCGTAAAATAAATTAAATTACAGCTGTAAAACAGCTCTAAATAAGAGTCATTATTTGGCATGTGCAGTATTGACAAAGGTTGGTATTTTGTTTATAACAATGAATAGACAATATTTTGCTGAGTGTGTAACTGCGCTGGTTTAGGCCCAGTCAGCAGTCACTTTTATATTTTTCAAATGATCTGCAATGGTTAATTTACAGGAGTAATAAAAATCTGCTTTTCCATTAAGAGGCAATATTTGGCCCCTAAACTGATCGTCTTTTATTTTATAAAGGCATTTTTTATATTATTATTATTTTTAATCTTTTATTTTAACGTAATATAAATATATGCAGTGTTTCCCCTAGGTTTACAGTTTTTTTTGGGGGGGGGGGGGGGGGGGGGGGGGGGGAGTATGGCGGGGGTATGGCGTGGCGTGGCTGTTCAGACTGACACTGACACAAGGAGTCGTGGTGTTAATTTATAGAGCTGCGCATCTATAGAGCTTCGCATCGTTGGTTTTGCTCTTCAGTGTTTTTCAGTGTTCAGTGATTTTTAAACCACACTGAACTGAGCTGAACTGAACTTAAACACTACAAACTGAACTACACTGTTCCTATTTACTATGACCTTCTATGTAAAGCTGCTTTGACACAATCTACATTGTATAAGCGCTATACAAATAAAGGTGAATTGAATTGAATTGAATTAATTTGTTTCTTTTATTGACAGCAGTAAAAAACTGAACAATTATTTAAACTGTACAACCGTACAAGGTAAAAATTTACATTTATTTTTATATCTTTTTTATCCACAAAGTCGGCGGCTTTTGTCACTGCAGTGGGCCTTGGGCTTAATTACTTACTAAATAAAGTATACTTTTATACTTGACCTTTACTTAAGTATTTGTCTTTTTCCTAAGGGTGTATTTACTGACTTACCAAGATCAGTCTTGTACAGCCAGGGGGAGTATTGCTGCTCTGACAGCCAAGTTAGGTCAAAGCTAGGGATACTCCGATCAGGATTTTTGCTGCTTATACTGAGTACCGATTACTTGTCATGGTGATCGGCTGATACTGAGCACCGATTGTAATGCTTCAAGCGTTATAATTCATTGAGCACATTTTCCCTCTAAGTATGAACCTTAAGAGAAGATCTTGCCTTACCTAAGAGAATAAATCAAGGATGCTGCATATAATACCTTAAACACGTCTCTTATAACCATTTAGGTGTGAATGTGTCATGGCCAGAAGCAGCTTTACAGAAAATAATTAATCCATTCATTTTACTCTGGCTTAGTCCCTTATTTATCAGGAGTCGCCACAGCGGAATGAACTGCCCCAGAAAATAATAAAAGAGATCTAAAAATTACAATGCAATTTGGAAACATTGCAAATGATTAAAGAAGAATTCAACATGTCTCAATTAAGAACAAGTTTGGAGCGTATGTTTGATGCATATGAATTAAAATGCACACCTATAAATCTAATACTTCTTTACTAAAAGGAAAGGGGTCTATAAACTACTGTTTATAGGAATAAGTGTATTACAAGAATTTATATTATTAAATATTCATGTTAAAAATAATAGTTCCAGCCAGCTTTTACTGAATTTGCAATTTTGTCAACACAGAGCTTTCAGTTGTTATATATGTAAAAATGCTTAAATACATGAAAGACCATTCAAAAATAATGCTGGTCTCCAACTATTGACAGCAGATCCCTCAGAGATAGGGGGATTTGCACTTGTGATATCTTTACTGCTCTATTGATTTAACTGAAGAAATGTAATCCTTAGACCATAACTGTGCCTCTCGCAATCTTGTCTTGCAAGTCTTGCTTATTTACTCTCGCCGCCATGATTTCCGAGTATTCGAACTCATTTTGGGGGCCAGTATAAATCTGCAGGAGACTTGCGGATCTTTAGGGAGAGGTCAGGTTGGATGAGACGCTATATAGAGGCGAACGCGTCACAGCAGCTCAAAACTGTGGAAATACAACGGCTGCACTTGCAACAAAGAGCATCACTTGCGCGGGTCGCGCCAATAAACTAAACAGGGGTCCCATCGCATCTGTATAGCTGCAGTAACGAGCGAATTACGCTCCCACACATCATTTACCTTCGTTTTGGAAGCTGTAGGCTATGCATTATACACAAAAGTGCTTGTGCGTCTTCTGTTCTGTCAGGTGTGGCGCGCGCACTCTCATTCTCATACAGCAGAAAGTGGCTGTGTGAACTCCACCATGTGTGATTCAGAGAGCAGAAATATGTACAGTAATCGCGCGACCATGTAGAGACAGAAATCACATGTCGTTGTGTAAATAAGATATTACATACGCCTATTTAGCTTGTTTATTAAAAGAAGTTGTAATCTGGTGCAATAGATAAAATACAATTAACTTGACTTCAAATGGACAGGGAAAGTTTTTGGGAGCGGGGCGCCCCCCTATAATGGTAGGGGAAACACTGATATGATAGTATGCAATATAAATAAGCTTTAGATGCAATAGATAAAGGTTTAAAAATGACTACACAAAAAGGTTTAAGTGTCTGTACAGTTGAAGTCAGAATTATTAGCCTCTTTTTAACATATTTCCCAAATGATGTTTAACAGAGCAAGGACATTTTCACAGTATGTCTAATATTTTTTCGTCTGGAGAAAGTCTTATTAGTTTAATTTTGGCTGGAATAATAGCAATTTTAAATTTTTAAAAAACATTTTAAGGTCAAAATTATTAGCCCCTTTTAGCTATATACATATTTTTTGAAATTCTACAGAACAAACCATCATTATACAACAACTTGCCTAATTACCCTAACCTGCCTAGTTAACCTAATTAAACTAGTTAAGCCTTTAAATGTCCCTTTCAGCTGTATAGAAGTGTCTAGTAAGATATCTAGTAAAGTATTATGTACTGTCATCATGGCAAAGATAAAATAAATCACTTATTAGAAATGAGTTATTAAAACTATTAGAAATGTGCTGAAAAAAATCTTCTCTCCATTATTAAGAAAGTGGGGGAAAAATAAACAGATTCTGACTTCAACTTTATATTTACAGTAAATATGACACTAAATAAACTAACCACACACCTTTTACTTACATGGACAGCCCTTGTCATGGTTCCAGCAAAGCCTGCCTGACTGAATTATTTTAGTATTGTCAACTCTAAAGTAGTCCTTAAACCCTTTTGCTTTTGCCTTTTTGTTTAGCTTTTCAACAATGCGTTTTACTCAATAATGTCAGTTTGCATATTGTTAAAATGACAATTACAATATTATAGTAGATAATACACATTAACAACACCTACACTGGACCCCACTGACTATTTAATCATTATCACTACTGACTCACTAGTGAGTCAATGACTTTCCAGACAGCAACAGATTGTCAGTGTCTGGATGACAATAAGATTTAGCAAAGAATGATCTGCTGTGGTTTGAAGGCATTTTGGATTCTTGTATACTTGTTTTGCATTTTAAGCATCCACAATACGTGACAATGCAATAAAGGATCAGTCAGTTATGCTTATTAAAGCACATTAAAAACACTTTAGCTACATTTAAGCATTTTCAGCATGCTTTCAAATGTGCTTAAATGGTAACATTTTCACATACATTCCTAAACTTAACCCAACCAACATACATTCCCAAAACTATTTTTTTTTTATTTACTTTGCGGTATAGAAGAACAAATTTTTGTTTCTTATGTAGGGATATTTACAGTTTGAACCCAAAAATGACCAGTCTGTGAGATGAAGAAGAACCAGAGTCAGAGATTCAATTAAAGTAAGTTTACTGACGATAGTTTGAAGTCTCATCAGCAGACGCCAGCTGCAACACTTGCAATGAGTTCGTAGGCCACTCTGCTTACAATCTCAAAAACATCAACAATTATATCTTACATAATGTCATTAACTGCATCATACATACAGTATATACGGTAACCTGATTGGTTAGAACACAGATAGACTTTTCCACAGATCGAATTTCCATGTGAGTGTGTATGTACAATTTTGAACGATATCTCAATATCTTAAGCATACAAATGTCAGACAGCCACTAGGCTGTTCAGAGCTGACCCCAGACCTGTGAAAGGACTCACAATCGAATAGAACACACACACTCAAAGTACAATCTGTTTCTTACCCAAGGCTGAGTGTACTCTCAGCCATCTTTATTAAAACTGGTTAAAAACCGGTATAATCTATATCCAAACTGACAGCTTACATACAAAGGAATTAACTATACAAGATTTAACACTTAAAATGACAAATAACTCAGGAAACATTTGCTCCAATTGTTCAAGAGTCCAGGTCCACTTAGTAGACCTCTGACCCAGCTGGGAAGATCCTGAGGAAACAAATCTTTTGGCATACAGAAAAGCAATCGCACACATATTATTCCAGTTTTACTCTGAAGTGGGATGACACTAAGGTCATTGTATAATCTAGGCCAGGGGTGCTTAACCCTGTTCCTGGAGATCTACATTGCTACAGAGTTCATCTCCAACCTTGATCAAACACATGAACCAGTTCAATAGAACCTGAACAGCACTTGATAATTACAGGCAGCTGTGTCTGATATGAGTTGCAACTGAAATCTGTAGGAAGGTAGATCTTCAGGAACAGGGTTGAGCACCCCTTATCCAGGCTCTTAAACATTCAACCTTATTAATCATCATAAAGACATAAGAAAGGATATGTGTTACGCCATTCTGGAGCGGACATCCATCAAAAAAACCACACCATCAGCCAAAGAACCTTTCGGCCAATGCTTCTTACATGTATTTATTAACAAATGATCCAAATAACCATTTCAACATTTAATATTCTTATAAAGAATATAAAGGTTACATGCAGTTTACAGGTACTCCATAGAACCATTAATGCCAGTAAAGAATCTTTATTTTTTAAAGTGATGGTTCATCCATAAATGAAAATGTACTCACTATTTACTCACCCCCAAATGGCTCCAAACCTTTATGAGTTTCTTTATTCTGTTGAACACAAAAGAAGATATTTTGAAGAAAGATAAAAACCTTTAACCATAGACTTCAATAGTATGAAAAACAAATATTCGTCAATGATTACAGGTTTCCAGCTTTCTTCTTGAATAAATGATGACAGAATTTTCATTTGTGGGTGAACTCTTTAAGAGCAGTTAGATAAAGGTAAATCTCTTTAAGAGCACACCTCATTACATGTGGCTGTCCTTTGGGTCACCTTTTCTACCAATATTTGCTTGACCTCTCTGACCTTTAGGCTTATTATTTTCCAGTGCTTTTAGGGTTCAATCTCATCTCATTCCCCCTTTTTTAGATCATATTGACCGAATTGATTTTCCTCCTGTTAAGTGCTGTTCCTGCCTTGATGCGGTGCCCTAATTCTGAGCCCACAGAGTAAAAATATAATTATGCTAAAAATATAATTTCTTTTAGGCTACAAAAGAATGAAGTAAAAGCTCAGTTCAATTGTTGTTGGTGTCTCTCTTTGCGTTTGGACATAATGTGTGTAGCTGCTGTCGCTGTGAACTCTTCAGCAACGCCAGATCGAACTGAATGCAGAATATCAATGACCATCCTGACACTTGAGTGCTCAGAGGGATAAAGTGATCCAATTAGGCTTTCATTAAGCTTTAATGAAAATGCATAACTGCATGGCTGCTGGGTACGGCCCCGTTATTGTCTCTGTAGGAATGCTAGGCATGTGTCACGCTGTCACATCGGCACACAAATAATATATCAAAAGCACTTCAAATATGCCAGGCCAGTGTATGATCCATCATCCACTTGTACATACATTAAAGCTGCTGAAGCCCAGGGGCCACGAGTGAAAGGCGGACAGATACAGGGAATTCAATCCTACTGACTTCCATGATGAAATAATGTGTATAAATCTTGGGCACGGGCGGATTCAGGCAATAAACTGCATGGAGCCCTGTGTTAATAATTCTTACTGGTGCATAAGAAATAAATGAGGCTTTGATTTAGTTAAAATATTTTATTGAATTCATCTGGACATGCTGTTAATCAAATTAAAATGATACATTTAATACATAAATATGTGCTGATAAAGCATAAACCCTCTTTTTTTTACACCGAATGACATTTTAGTAGAAGGCTTCTGTAAAACACGTGTCCTCTAAAACTGTATCTTAGTCATTTTGTTTAGGTCAGATATGTGTGGGAAAGGGGTTTTTTTCCTATTCTCCTGGTCATTTAGGATATTTATCCAAAGATGACATTTCTCTCATTATTTATTTAGCATTTAGCATTCTTTAATATAACCCAATGTCCCAGAATCAGATTATACGAGGGTGATTTAAAGGGTCACTTTACCCAGAAATAAAAAATAGGTTATTGATTACTCACCCTCATGTCATTCCAAATCCTCTGAGACGTTAGGTGCATCCTCAATTGTATACTTACGCACTATTCTATGCCATTTTGTAGTATAAATAGTGTAAGTACTGTGTTCACACTGAAAACTAAATAATAAGTGCACTTTAATTACCCGGATGATGCACTTATTTAACTCGTAATATGAAGTGTGGCCTGTTGGACACTTCACGTACTCAGCGGGGTTGTTGCTAGATTAGATATGGTTGCGTTTGGAAGATAACAAAAATGATTTATATCATTAATTAAATTTCCCATTAATTGTATTTTTTTAATGTCCACCCCCACCCCAACCCTAAACCCAGCCATCACAGTAACCTAAAAACAGTTGTACCAAGTATTATTGATGTTATCAATTAAATTACCCAATAAATTGTATTTTTTTAAATGTCTACCCCCACCCCAACCCTAAACCCAACCGTCACAGTAACCTAAAAAAATTGTACCAAGTATTATTTATGTTATCAATTAAATTACCCAATAAATTGAATTTTTTTATGTCTACCCCTACCCTAACCCTTAACCTAACCGTCACAGCATTGTAAAAATATTCATTATTGTTATACAGTGTCATAAAAAATGCTGCTTTATTGAAGTGCATATCACACTTCCGGCCGGCCGTGTATCCTATCTAGACTTTACCACTCAACAGCTGTAGCTTTGGTCACATAGCGGAAGGGGCGGAGTTTTTGGGCGCTCATGTTGGATTACTTTATTAATTTTAGATTGTGTTATTGTATTAGTGATAGAGAGTGATAATACCGCCTGCTGATGGTGAATGCAGTTATACTCATAGCAGGTATTATTCGGTAGTTTTGTCATTTATTTCACAAATTTGGCGACAGTCAAACGTCATCTGGGAAACGGTTTGAATTTCCGCTTAACATTAGTGTTCCATTTGGGATGACACTACATTCATTTACTATGCTGTTGAGTGTGTAAGTGCATAAGTACATAGTGCATAAGTGCATAATGTATAGTGTGCCAGTTGGGACGCAGCTTTCATTTTCCGAACACAAATTAAGATATTTTGAGTGAAATTTGAGAGCTCTGTGATCCTCCATAAACTGCTATGGTTCTGACTCATGCACACTCCTAAAGGTACCAAAATATATCCTCAAAACAGCCTGTATGTCTTCAGAGGTTCAATCGAAATATTATCAAGCTATGAGAATACTTGTGTGTGTGCCCTATACTGACAATGAGGAGAAACAGCTAAAAAGGTTTTCATTATTATGTGCACACAGAATTATTCTTGTAGCTTCATAATATTCTGATTGAACCAATTGAAGACACATGGACAGTTTTGAGAATCATGTCTCTGGCATGCACTGTGCCTCTGCTGTGTAAATACTGTCAGTCAGAGTAGCTGTTAGCTGTTTGAGCCTGAATTAGACAGAAAATTAAGAGGAAACAGCTGAACCTCACGCCTGCTCTCTTAAATAAAATCTGACAAGTGTCTTTCATATATATTCGGGTTATAAGCATGTGTAAGTAATATGATATGTTCACATATCTTTTTTTAAGTTTGTTATTTGAGATGTAGAATGCAGGGAAAGTGGCCACATAAAGAGAAACTGCAGCGCTGGTGAAGATTCTGGGTGTTTACAGCGGTTTGACGGATAAATATGAATTTGTAGCTAAATTGTCAGCGGTGCCAAACAGCATTTCCCGTTGTTTACATCCTTGCTACAACATAATGTTAATGCAAGAAACTATGCATGTAATAGATCAATTTTAACAAATAAAAATACTTACAGGTTGTGGCTCACAATCCACAGCTTCTTCTATTACAGTTGGAGCTGCTCCTTCTTTGAGGAGTTTTTTAGCTGAATCCAGAAAGATTATGGAAGCTGTCCTTTGTCAAATTCTTTCTTTGTGTTGTGTTCTTTGGCAGCCCAAATACAGAAACAGAACAAGCTCTGTGGAAAGAGCAGCATTTGGACAGCATTTTAGCTTTCTCTGCTATAACATTACATCCCCTCTGGCCACGCCCCTTTGCTGTGCGGGGTGTATGCGCACAGTGAATGCGCGTAACCTAAAATGTTTGTGATCTCACTAACCCGGATGTATTTTTTGTAGTCTCCAAACTTTGTTCACTGTAGGCTTTGCTAAGCTAACTCTGTAAAAGCCAATGTCTCCCTTTACATTGAACTATAAACGTATTACATTCAGAGATGTTGTTTGTTCACACAGCTACATTACACATCAACTAAAGTTTAAAATATGATGTCGTAGTGGACCAGTCTTTTAACAAAGAATTGCTTATTGTATTTTACTCTTAACTTATGAGTTGTATTGTTTTTGCATTCTACATTTACCTTTTTTCATTTTATGTTTTTTCCACAGACTGTCATACCGAACTGGGCAGGATACAGCCAACTGTGACACGTGTCGTAACAGTGCCTGCATCATATATAGGTGAGTTTCAATCTCATATCTAAATTTTGGAAGTTTGGCTCAAGTATTTACATTTAACTTGTTTTTTTATGGTTTGCTTTGGTTCAGAGATATTTAGTATACTTTAACACAGTGCAGCTGTAGTATCCAATCATATTGTCAAATTTGCTTCTGTTGCAGTGAAGCCTTGAAGAACTAAAGTGTATAACATTTGCGTTGTTAGCCCGAGCTCTTCTACCAATAAAAGTTTTCAAGGGTAAAATGAAAAATATCATAACTGGCTGAGCTCCTTTGATGCATGCTGAAAATGGACTTCATGCATTTTTACAAGACCAATTGAAAAATCCACTAAGGGATGGCAAATGTGAACTGCAAAAATACAGCTTTTTGTATAGAAAAAAAAACATTTAAAGGGACATTTCGCGTATAAATGAAAATTTGCTTTTATTTATTCACCTTTTATTTATTGCTTTCATTTATTCAGGCCTTCCAAGATCTATTAGATTACAACCAAGATGTGAGTAGAATCGCGCTTCCTCTGCAAGTGACGTCATTTACAATCGTCATCTGTGCCCACTTTCATGAAAGTCCTTCAGTAATTTAACTAAAGGATTTCATTAAGAGCGTTGCAACAAACTTCTTATCTGTCACGCTTACCTAAGTGCCTTTTTTTAAAGCATTTCACTGTAGTTTCTGGCAACATTCGGTGCCGCAGTTGCTATAGTTACGTAAACAGATTGTAATGAACCACTAATGCTTGCCTCAAAACAGCTTTGCAGTAGACATCATCTGTGTTGTTTTCTTTTCGTCTTTTCGTGAGATTACGTTTGGAGGACCTATAAAACTGGGCTGGGATCATGTAGAGACTTTTGAAGCTGCACTGAAACTGCGATTTCATATGGAGACACTACTGCGCAGACACGTATACAGTATATTAGTTTATTTAATAAATGGTTTTATTAAATTATCTACAGTCCTGTAAGTCTTTTATCGAAAACATTTTTATTTGGGCGAGAATGCTTGAATTTTGTGTCATTTGTTCATATAAGCGAGCTGATTAGGTCCCTTAAATGTTTTAAAGGGAAATTGTTACTAAAGGCTAAGGGAAAATACTTAAGGGCAGCCTTAAATTCCTTAAGTTGATTCTTTTTTTTTTTGCAACCCAACTTTTACTAAGGGTACTCTTAACTTTTAAACTGGGGGATTTGTTGGTTAAGGACTTTCATGCAAACGAGCCCTGCAGAGGAAGCATAGTAGGGGTGGGCAGTACACCGGTGTCATAGTCATCACCGGTGTGACATTGCGCCACGACATGGATTTTCTAATACCGTCAATACCGTAATAAATCAATTATGCGCCTTGAACGGCTGCATTTACATCAATAATAGCTAATTCTAAATAATAAGGCATTCAATTTTCTTCAAACGTTCAGTTGTGGTCTGAATACATGTCCTTATACTACAGGGCTCGAAATTGCAACCACTTTGGTCGCATGAGCGCCCGAAATTTAATCTATGCGCCCTCATAATATATTTGGGAGCATTTGTGTGTCTGAATATAATGGTTGTAGTGCAATCTGATTTGATTTTCTCTAAAAACTTGCTGAATCGCTCTACCCTGCTGCTGTATTGGTTCATATTAGCTGTCAGTCACTCAACGCTTCCCGCTGTCAGATAACAAGGAGCTTTTGTTACTGCAGGAAATGCAAACGGCTGAAGAGTGAAAAGTGCACAGGTTTGCAAACCTCACCTAAAGTTATAATAATAATAATGGCGCAGATGACAGCGATCATAACATGAGATAAATGTTGATCCGCCAGCTGAGATCAATCGAGTGTTTTCGGAGAAGGTGCCCGATTCTCGATGTGTTGCATTCACCGCGTGTTCAGCGCAAATGTTTGCTAAATATAAAATCTAACGCTGTACACATCATCGCCAAAGAAACTCGCCTTTACTAAGTTTACACTGAAACTACAGCTCATAACAAAGAGCGGAATTGCGCCGGTGGTCATCATGAGAATCCTGCTCTGTCTGCTCATAAATTGGTGCGGCTGACTCGCCTGCTTTATTCCACCAACACAGAGAAATGAAGATCAGCTCATAACGAGACTGAGCATGTACAATGACCCAAACCAAAACTTTTAATGAGTGATAGAAGTGAGACTTTCTTTTGTCCGTTCTTCCTTGAGATGTATATTATTTTGCTATTGAAAGTAATACCATGATATTATACCGTCACCGTTCAAAAGATAAAAAATACCGTGATATTAATTTTAGGTCATATCGCCCACCCCTAAAGCATAGGTGCCTGAGAGTGCAAGCCCAAGAGTGCAAGCCTGAGATTGCAAGTGCAAATCTGCAGCCAGACTTCCAAAACCTTCTCATTTTTTATGTGAATACTCAATGTACGCACATCTTAGCATTTCCATTTAGCATTATTTTATGCAATATTCTTAATAATAGGTGTATGGACACAAAGCTGATAGCTACCGACACCTAAAAGAAACAAAACACATACAAGCAAAACAAAATAAATACCCCTTGCCTCCTGATGATACAGTTTATTTTTATTTTTGGGTGAACTATCCCTTTTATTGCTGATATTATCACGTTTCTGAATATAACAGTTTCCCCTAAATGAATGGGTTTGCTGTTAATTATTTTGATATGAAAGCAATAATGTCTAAATGGATTTCCAGTTAAAGGGCCTGTTGACTTTAAGCACTTCATAAGCATCTTAAGTGCTCTCATTTGCTGCACTAATAGCACATACTGTCATTACAGAATCCGCTATTCCTGTTTTTTTCTTTTTTTCCCCTCACTATATACAAATACATATTATTAGATAAATTACAAAATTATTTACCCCTCTGAACCCATATGACTTTGAAACCCATACAGCACAGACCTACATTGCACACAGACTCACGGCTATGTATTAATTAATGTTTGTTTTGCAGAAATATGTTGACACATGGAAGGAAAACACTAAGTTTTTGCCTCCAAAGCATTTTTGCATCAATCCATTTACACATTGAAATCAAACGCAGTGACATGTACATAAATGCATGTCATCTATCATCACACAAATGCAGCACTTCACTTCCTACCAGACGCCCCTGGAATACATTACCTGCATCAGAAAAGAAATCAGAACTACACAATTCAGTTTACCCACTGAGGAGGGATGTTAAATGCATACGGATATGCATACGGAATCAGCAATCTTCCAGCACTAGCTTACTTTAGTTCACAAAAGAAATAAAATAGATTTTTCAAAAATACAGATGCTGTACTGTACAGAATACTCCTGCACACATATTGTACACTATAAAACCCAACAGTAAACTTTATCAATTGAAATGAGTGTGGTTAACTTAAAATTTACTGGAAGTTAATTCTACTCATTTGAAAAGAGTTTTAAACTCTTGAGCAATGAGTTAATTAAATACCTCATTATTTTAGCTTAAATGGAGTAAGTTCACAGTACTCATATAGATTAGTTTTGTTACTCAAATGATTTGTTGCGATCAGTTTCCTCAAACAGTTTGAGTTGCCTTAACTTATTGGGTTTTACAGTGTTCAGTTGGTTTGAGTTCTCTTCATTTATTGGGTTTTACTGTGCTCAAATTGCTTCGTTTACTCAAATGGATTAAGTTCACAGTACTCATTAGGATTAGTTTTTGAACTTAAATGGTTTGTTGCATCCGGTTTCCTCAAATGGTTTGAGTTACCTTAACTTTTTAGGTTTTACAGTGTAGTAATTAGTAGAGTATATATATTTTAGGTATAATGATGCCATTTTTTATCACATCAAGGATCTAAATAATTGACCTTCCACATGAAGTGTCATAGCAGACCTGGATTGTTTTCTATGACATCGCATTGGTATGCCTAAACCATAAACAACAATGGCAACAGGTTTTGCAATACAGATGTTGTCATATAACAGAACTGCAGGTTGCCGTTCCACTGGAATAAATGAGTCAGCAGCAGAAATGTAGACGGTCTGTGTTTGTGACTTTCTTTCTTGCTGCCACCTTTGCTGGTCTCAGTATCCAAAGTTGTGTGCAGACCAACTAGGAGTGTATTGTCATTTTATGCTCAGCTTGCATTTTGACATAACAAAAACCTTCTTCTCTGTTTACTTTATCATGTTTACCTTTTTTACATACTCAGAAAGTGACAAAGAAAAAATTGTGATCAGGCCATTCAGACAGAAACAGATTCCTGAAATGCAATTTTGATAGGATTTCAAACCATATATGAACATGCCTTTAAATGGATTTCATATTACATTCATATTTGCACAAAATCTTGTTTGTGATGACAGTATGAAAGCCTTGCGCCGCGTTGCGCTGAGTGTATGATAGGGCCCAACATGTGCATCAAAACACATCAAATCAAAGGTTATTACTCCCCTCCAACCCTATAGTCTTAATCCTAACCCCGAGTTTAATCCTACTACACCCAATGCCCCCCTGCAAAAAAAAAAAAAAAAAATAATAAAAACTTCCAGATTTTACTCTATTACCATAATTTCCGTAATATGGAAAATGTGGTTGTTGATAAGTGTTAGCACACAGCATTCTTAAAAATATCTTCTTTTGTGTTCAGCAGAAGAAAGAAACTCATGAAGGTTTAAAGGGCTCATAGGTTACCCCTTTTTTCATATTTAATATAAGTCTTTTGTGTCCCCAGAATGTGTCTGTCAAGTTTCAGCTCAAAACACCCATCAGATTATTTATTATAGCTGTTTGAAGTGTCTATATTATAGCTGGGAAAAAGTTGTTGCTGTTTTTTTTGTACTGGGCCTTTAAGGCTAGTCCTCCCCACCCACCGTTCCCACGTGCCTGTCAGCAATCGCCGCCCTCGGCTGCCTCAGGAAGCAGATCTCACGTAACGTGTGTGAGAAATACTACAGTAAGATCTTTAACAATCAGTATTTGATGCATTTTTTTGTGGATTTGCAACAATGAGTCACACACAATGTCATTACAAAGTTCACGCACACACACAGCGAGGACACACACACATAGCGCAGACGCATACACACACACACATAGCGCAGACGCATACACACACACACATAACGCATACACACACACACACACACACACACAGCGCAGACACATACACACACATAGCGCAGACACACACACACACATAGCGCAGACACACACACACA